>NC_059379.1:25712379-25939879 GCF_019703515.2 Myxocyprinus asiaticus
GCACCTCCCTCAGCGCTCTGCTCCTCATCACCCGATTTCTAATTCACCGCACCTGCACTCAATTCACTCGCTCATCACTGCCTGCATAAATAACTCACCTTCACGCCACTTCACTGTCAAGTCTCACACCAAGGACACTTGGTTTCACTAACTGCAACTTGTGTGGCTTGAATTCCTGACAGTCATATAGCCAGATATTTCTGCTAAAGAAAAAGCACAAGTAGATAACGCAACGGCATTGCTCTGAAATAAAGGATGGTTATTTACTGCAGTAATGTTTTTTTATTATTAATATTTGGAAATGATTTTTTATTTCATATTGTTTTGAAATAGTTTTGGACTGTTTTGGTTTGTGAATGGCGCTTGGTCTGTGGTCTGTGCAAGTTTCTCTTGTAAACAATGATGCACTTCCTGCTTCCTCCTCCACGTGATGCGTGACCTTACCAACGAGCTCACGTCATCCCTCTCATGAGTGCGTGTCAAAGAGATGTACGGAAGCGAACATTTGTAGTTAAAAAGTTTATTGTTTTGTTTCTAAAAATAATCAATCGTTTGGGTTCAGAAGAACTTTATTTGTTGACTGGAGTCGTGTGGATTATTTTGATGCACCTTAAATATGCATTTTGGACGTTAAAAAATGGAGTACATTCACTTGCATTGTTTAAAGGAGGAGGCCTGAAATGAAATCCTAAAAATCTTAAATTCTGTTTTGATGAAGAAAGAAACTCCTGACAGTGAGTAAATTATCAGCAAATTTTCATTTTTGGGTGAACTATTCCTTTAACTGTTTTTTAATATGTTTGTTAAGGGAAATGATACCCTATTGTCTGGTGTTGCTGCTAGCTTATTTGCTATTCTGAATCAGTTTAATTGCATATTTCAGTGCAAAAACACTATTTGAACTATACTACAAAATGCCAATGGAATGGTGCAGAATGATGTGAAATGGGACAGACCAAAGTTTGTTCCTTGTAAGAGTAAATAGTTTTGTCAACATTTACAACAGTTGTTTAGTTCTAAAAATAGATGTTTTTTTCAAAACCCTTAAACTAGTAGGTGGAGAAAAGAGTATGTAATAAGTTCACCCTTAAAACCCTTAAGTCCCTGGACATATACTGTAAATCAGTCATATGTGGGACTATTTGAAAGCTTAAAATCTGAACTTTTCACAGGAATCACTTACACAAAAATAAATAAATAAATAAATAAATAATTTAAAAAAATAATTGTGAACGTATACAATATTACTTTTTAATTATTGGAACCATTTTTTTATTTGCAGGGTTTTCTGTAAAATGACACATTTTTTTTTGCAGTAAGTCTACTGTATGTGTTTAAGGTTAACTTTTAAATTTAGGTGTGAAATTTACAGATGTCAAACAGAAAATACACCACAGTTTAAGGGGTTAAGACTTTATTTGAATTGAAACAATATAAAGACAACAATTACACTACAGCCATTATTAATGTCAGGGTTGTATGTGTTTTGTTCCATGTTTGTTCCTGTCATGTGATCTTGTCATGTGGTCCCCTGGTCATGTAATTTCGTGTTTCCCTCCATGTTCACGTGTCTTGTTTTCATTGGTTCATTGTCTTATTATTAGTTCAGTCTTGTGATTGGTTGTCTTGTTTACTTGTTACCCATGTCTGTGAATTTAAGCCCTCTTGTTTGCCATTGTCTCTTGTCAGATATTGTTAATGTAACATTGTTTGGTGTAACTAAGTCAAGTCAAGTCAAGTCGTTCATGTTTTGTTTTGTTCATGTTTGGTTTTACGATTTTTGGATTCCACACTTGTAAAATAAACTGCACTTGGGTTCCCTATCTGTCACTCACTCGACGTTGTGTCAATGTAGTGACACTAGGGGTCACTCTTGGGAGCCCGAAACACCTCTGGTCTTTGAAAAAAGGCCAATGAAAATTGGCGAGTGGTATTTGCATACCACTCCCCCGAACATACGGGTATGAAAGGAGCTGGTATGCAACCACTCATTCAGATTTTCTCTTCGGAGCCGAACGGTCGATGTTCACTGAGCTGAATTCCCACGGCTGTTCATTCACCTCTGCTGGATCTGACGGGGCATTTCAGCGGCTTCTCCCCCCTCTGCACTGGTGCACTGCAGAGAACACCCTTGGGCGCTTCGTTAGAAATAAAAGAGTATATTCTAAAAAAGAGTATATTTCTCTAAAAGAGCGGCACACACGGAACGTCTTTTTAAAGACGCGTCTTTTTAAAGATGCCTTTCCGATTGTGTGTTATTCCTGGTTGTGATCGTTATCTCTCGTCTTCTGACGGTCACGATCGCTGTCTTTCGTGTCTGGGCGCTGCCCACATGGAGACAGCATTTGTGGATGGGTCATGTACTCATTGCGAGAACATGTCCATGGCAACAATGCAGTCGCGGCTTGCCTTTGTAAGAAAGCAAGCCACCCCAGCGGCTCCTCGCCCCGGTCCTTCTATCCACGGGTATGAGGCCAGCGCGGCTAGCACTGGGGGCGATTTGGGGACCCCAATGGGACCACCTCTGCCGGGTATCCCCCCACGGACCTCCCATTCCCCAGCACGCTCGTCTGCCCCTATTGGGCTTCCGGATGAGTCTGCCGGCTCGTCTCATGGTGAGTTTGACCTCTTATTCGGAGCCCGCGAAGGTGATGAGCTCTCGAGCGCAGCATCGGAGAGCGGGCTCATCCAGTCGGACGTGGAAGCCTCAGCTGGGCTCCTCCCCTCGGGTGTAGTCGCCCAGTCACAGGCTGACGCGGAGATGACAAACATGCTTTCCCGGGCAGCCGTGAGCGTCGGGCTAGAGTGGAACCCTCCGCTCTCCCCTGAAACCTCGCGGCTCGATGATTGGTTCCTGGGCTCGCGGCGCTGCTCACAGCCACGCCCCGCCCCAGTTCCTTTCTTCCTGGAAGTGCACAAGGAGCTGACAATGTCGTGGGAGGCACCTTTTACTAACCGATCCCGATCTTTCAGCTCCCCCGCCCTCACTACCCTCGATGGTGGGGCGGCCAAAGGCTATTCGGCGATCCCCCCGGTGGATAAGGTGCTCGAGGTGCACCTACGCCCGCAGAGTGCCGCCACCTGGCATGGGCGCCCAAAGCTCCCGTCCAAGGCCTGTAGGATTACGTCATCCCTGACGGCCAAAGCCTACAGTGCCGCTGGACAAGCCGCCTCCGCCCTGCATGCCATGGCTCTCCTGCAAGTCCACCAAGCCAAGGCCCTAAAGGAACTGCACAAGGGTAGTTCTGCCCCGGGATTGATTCAGGAGCTGCGCTCAGTGACCGACCTCGCTCTCCGGGCGACGATCTTTTGTTACCTTTTCATTTAATTTCGCCACACGCCCAAGTGGCTGTGGTACCCAAGAGTTCAGCAAGAGTGGTTTCCTTGTTTCCTGGGTCACATACCCGGTGAACATGGCCGTCATCATGACCACCATCCACCATTCCATTTTGGCAGGTTTGGCGGTCCAGCGGTGGTCTCCCCGCCCCTGCGCGCCCAGCTGCAGCACAAATCTGCCCCCGATGTGATGGTCTCCACGGGTCAAAAGGACAGGCCTGTTCTTCCCCCGTCCCAGGCTGTTCCGGGGGTGGTCACAAGAAGCCAGGTAAGTGCTTCGATGTCCCTGAACTCAGCACGGCCACGACACGGCGTGGCACCTCAGTCTCCGCCCAGCTGCGAGACCCCACCCGCCGGTACGTCAGATGAGATTGTCCCCTTGGTCCCCCTCGCCCGGAGCTTGGACGTGACGGCTGGTCCAGACTGTTCGACTCGGCTACGCGATTCAGTTCGCCAGGTGTCCGCCCAGGTTCAGCGGTGTCCACTTCACCTCCGTGAAGGGCGAGAACACCGCTACCTTGCGCGCATAAATCGCAACCCCCCTACAGAAGGGTGCAATAGAGCCTGTCCCTCCGGCCGAGATGAAGAAGGGGTTTTACAGCCCCTACTTCATTGTACCGAAAAAAGACGGTGGGTTGCGGCCAATCTTGGACCTGCGAGTACTGAACCGGGCCTTACACAGACTCCCGTTCAAGATGCTGATGCAAAAACCCATTCTAATGAGCATCCGGCATCAAGATTGGTTCGCGGCGGTAGACCCGAAGGACGTGTACTTCCATGTCTCGATTCTACATCAACACAGACCCTTCCTGCGGTTTGCATTCGAGGGTCGGGCGTATCAGTACAAGGTCCTCCCTTTCGGCCTGTCCTTGTCCCCTCGTGTCTTCACGAAGGTCGCAGAGGCAGCACTTGCCCCATTAAGGAAGTGGGCATTCGCATCCTCAACTATCTCAATGATTGGCTAATCCTAGCTCACTCTCGGGATGTGTTGTGTGCACACAGGGATCTGGTGCTCTCGCACCTCAGCCGACTAGGGCTTCGGGTCAACTGGGGAAAGAGCAAGCTCCTCCCGGTTCAGAGCATCTCTTTTCTAGGCTTGGAGTTGGACTCAGTCTCGATGACCGCGCTTCACGAATGAGCGTGCACAGTCGGTGCTGACCAGTTTGAAGGCGTTCAGACAGAAGACAGCGGTTCCACTGAAACTGTTTCAGAGGCTCCTGGGGCATATGGCATCCTCAGCGGTGGCCACTCCGCTCGGGTTGATGCATATGAGACCGCTTCAGCACTGGCTCCAGTCTTGAGTCCTGAGATGGGCATGGCGCCGCGGGACACATCGCATGGCCATCACGCCGGTCTGTCACTGCCTCTTCAGCCCTTGGACTGACCTTCCATTTCTACGGGCAGGCGTTCCCCTAGAGTAGGTCTCCAGGCGTGTCGTGGTTACGACAGACACAACTGCAAAATTGGCTAGGGTGCTATGTTGGCACATCTTATGCAACAGGCACGCAGCCGCCGGCTCCTGGACGGGCCCGCGGCTATGTTGGCACATTAACTGCCTCGAGTTATTGGCAATTCTGCTCGCCCTGCGGAGGTTCCGGCCATTGATCCAGGGCAAGCATGTGTTAGTTTGGACAGACAACACGGCAACGGTGGCATACATCAACCGTCAAGGCAGTTTACACTCCCGTTGTATGTCACAACTCATCTGCCATCTCCTCCTCTGGAGTCAGCAGCACCTCAAGTTGCTGCGAGCCACTCACATCCCAGGTGACCTCAGCACTGCAGTGGACATGCTGTTATGACAGGTTACCCTCAGGGGAGAGTGGAGACTCCACCCTCAGGTGGTCCAGCTGATTTGGAGTCAATTCAGGCAGGCACAGGTAGACCTGTTCGCTTCCCAAGAATCCTCCTACTGTCTGCTCTGGTACGCCCTGACCGAGGCACCTCTTGGTATAGACGCGCTGGCACACAGCTGGCCCCCTGGACTTAGCAAATATGCATTTCCCCCAGTGAGCCTACTTGCACAGACCCTGTGGAAGGTCAGGGAGGACGAGGAGCAAGTCATCCTGGTAGCACCCTACTGGCCCACCCAGACATGGTTCTTGGACCTCACGCTCCTCGCGACAGCCCCCCCCCCCGGCAAATTCCCCTGAGGAAGGACCTTCTTTCTCAGGGACAGGGCACCATCTGGCACCCGTGATCAGACCTCTGGAATCTCCATGTCTGGCCCCTGAATGGGATGCAGAAGACTTGAGTGGCCTACCACCCACGGTGGTAGACACGATCACTCAGGCTAGGGCCCCCTCTACGAGGCGCCTGTATGCCTTGAAGTGGCGTCTGTTCACTAAGTGGTGTTCTTCCCGACTCGAAGAGCCCCAGAGATGCGCAGTCGGATCGGTGCTTTCCTTCCTGCAGGAGAGGTTGGAAGGGCAGCTGTCCCCCTCCACCTTGAAAGTGTATGTAGCCGCTATAGTGGCACACCACGACACAGTGGACGGTAAGTCCTTAGGGAAGCACAACCTGATCATCAGGTTCCTGAGAGGCGCCAGGAGGTTGAATCCCTTCAGACCGCACCTCATTCCCTCATTGGACCTCTCTGTAGTTCTTCAGCATCTACGGAGAGCCACCTTTGAGCCCCTTCAGTCAGCTGAGCTTAAGGCACTAACTCTTTTTTTGGGGAGAGGAAAAAAAAGAGGATAAGAGGCCATGACTGGGCTAGCCTGTCTCTATCTTTTGGGCAGTCGACTTGTCCCCGAAGGGCCGATTGACACTCATAACAGCGTTGGGGGAGGTTACGTGTCAGCCTGGTGTGCTGGCTACGAGGCACACAGTGGTCTGCCTGTCACAAACTGCCAGTTCACATAACACAGTTCAGCCAGTTGTGGCATTTCGTATAGGGACCCCTAGTGTCACTACATTGACACAGCGTTGAGTGAGTGACAGATAGGGAACGTCCTGGTTACTTGCGTAATCTCCGTTCCCTGATGGAGGGAACGAGACATTGTGTCCCTCCTGCAACAATGCTGGACTACCCGCTGAAATGGCCGGGACCATGTCTTGGCTCCTGGTATGCAAATACCACTCGCCAATTTTCATTGGTCTTTTTTCAAAGACCAGAGATGTTTCGGGCTCCCAAGAGTGACCCCTAGTGTCACTACATCGACACTCCGACAGGGAACGGAGGTTACGCAAGTAACCAGGATGTTCATCACACATCAACGTCCTCATCGTCTGCCTCTCATTGCTGAGTGAACGTTACAATTAATGTGAAGTGACAACCCCCCCCCCCCCCATCCCTCCTGGAATATACGCCCCTGTGTATAATTAGATACTTTCAATGCTAAATGGAGAATGACTGTGGTGTTTAGCAGATGAATGTGTTTGAAGACTAGAGTTTTTCTTAAATGATGGAGGGAACGAGACGTTGGAGCTTTAAAAGAAGAATTTTAAAGCACGACTGAACTGCTTTAATTAAAAAGCTTAATTGCTTAACTGCAATGTGCTGATTATTGACTAAAAAAAAAAAAACACTTTCAGGAGTTAGGGGATTGGCAGCTTACCAGATTCACAGCTGAGCTTTGTAACATAGCTGGCTTGAAATTGATCTTGGCGCAAGGTCAAGAAGAAAATTATCTGGCATTCACATTTCATCAGTGACGATAACTACTACCCACTTCAGGCTATAAGCTATTCAGTGGCCCACAAAAGTCATTACAATGCAACTAAACCAACGTACATTGCTGTAAATCTCTGTGAATAACCACAAAAAAACCTGAAACATGATCAAGTAAGCCCAAGATCTGTTCTCTAAACAGCTTTAAATTACTTTGCACTCTCGCACACTTCAGAAGCTGAACAGACGAAGCATCTCAGTAATCATACAGCAGGGTGTTACATGTCTTACTTACATAGTATTCATTCACTGTTCTCTTTTACAGCCCTTATGCAACAATGAGATGAAATTAAACCATGACAGCACAATGGCTAATGATGCTCTTTGCCCACTCTGGAAATGAAATGTCTCCACTCAAAACCCACCTATTTCACAGTCCTCTCTGAAATCCCTCTAGCTGAAATGGGAATGTACCTGTGAGAATGCAGTGGAAAAAGAAAATGGCACATTATTTTTGTTCCTGGTTGTTCATTATAGGTAAGGCATTTCAAATCACCTCGTATCCTTATAAGAGGTATTCACACTTAGTCTTGCAATGTGTTTTGTGCTGATTGGATAGCTATCTGATCATGAAAAGACGAAGTATAAATGTCCTCCAAGATGCATAAGAAATGGACATCAATCCAAGTACAGGACTCTGCAAAATCCTACTTAAAAGACCCACAGCATGACCCCCCTCCCATAGCCCCACCTCCAACCCCTTTTCTTTTTCTTTTTCACTCCCAAATTGTATGTGCATGCATGTCACATCTAGCTACACCTCTCTCCTTGCAGTTATATTCTCCCTTCCCTCTCGGGCCACAAGTGGGCCCCCTATAACTGTCTAATTGAGCCATAACAGCAGCCTGAGTCTTACTCACAGCTTTTAGTATATTAAAAAAATTATTTAAAAAAAACTACCTATCTCTGTGGGGTCCCCTGGTGGCTCCTGGGCCCTAAGCGGCCGCTTATTGCTAGAGACGCCCCTGCTGCCAAGTGTCAATGCATCTGGTTGTTCAGGCCACATATGTAAACTTAACTTTTCACAAAGGAACTAGATTGGCATACAGACAACATGGTCTCACAGTATTACATTACCTAAATTTTTGCAAAAAATGTTTTGTATGTATCGTACATTTACTGGTGAAATAAACGATATGAGCACTACCACAACATTGACTTTTACTCTTTCACACAAATCATGAGTAAAACAGCACATAAACAAAAACTTTTAACCCTTTACCACACACAATGCTATCTTACGACATATAAACACTTTTACTTAGCGCATGACTTAAAGGTGGAGTAAGTCATTTTAATCCAGTTCACTTTTTGTCAAATTCCGCAAATATCTGTTCAATGTCCACTAGCGTAGTGTGTGCACTGAAAATAAAATCCGGTGTTTTTACACAGCCCTGGCTCTGTAAATGGGAAAATAAACAATGTGGATCAGATTGATCCACACAACACAATTGCGCAAACATGAATTTGGGGAGGCGGAGCTTCTGAAGGAGCACTGAAGGGAGGGGTGTGTTTGTTTGGCTGTTGAGTTCAAATATCAACAATCTTTCTCAGGAATCACTTACTCCAGCTTTGAGTTACGTAACCAACTTCATTTACAAGCTTTTTCAAAAGCGATCAAGTTGCACGGTAGCTCAACTAATGGAGCATTACCCTTAAGATATAAAATTCCGGGGTACGAATTCTGAAGAGCATGTGAGTCGACAAGTGAGGCAACAGAGTCAAAGAAGCAGCATAAAACGATGTGGATGCTTCAGTGATTGTGTTTTTCATCTCACAATTGCTTTTCTGACACTATCAGTTAGGTGTTGGTTATGGTTTAGGGTAGGGAGGTAGGTTTTGAAACTTTAAAACCTTAAAAAACATCCAAACCTTAAAAACCTCTGCACCTAGAAGACAACAAAGAAAATGCTGCATTCGGCATTTACACCACATTCGCAAAGCAATTTTAGCTATCTTAGCCACCTCCTGTTTTCAGTTTTTATGAGCAACATAGTTTTGCATTAACATCAAAACGTAAGTGAACCCTGTTATATTTGCATATAGTGTGTGACTTAAATATTTGGTCTATATTCGTTTTGTGCAGTCACATATACAGTATCTGTAAGTGTAAAGAAGGTCGCACATCGGACACATAAGTTGGACGACATAAAGCATCCTAAAATGCGAAACCATAGTTTTCTATGAATATACACACACCGCTGTCGTTGCCGTTCGGCGTCCATCAACAAGCACCTTGTCTTTTTGTCTGTCTTTTTGTGGTTTGATAGCTTGAATAAAGTCTAGCCTATTAAGAAATTGCACAATAAATGTTGCCCTTTCACATTTTTCAATTTGTATGTAACATTTGTCTGTACATAGATTGGATTTAATGTTTTGAAGCGCATCTCTATCGATCTATGTGTAATACCTGTCACATGACACGTTGTGGTGCTTCTCATCAAGTGTGCGATCTGCTTTTTTGGATTATGCATTACTAATGTGATAGCAACATGATTGATCGCAAGACGTTCTCACTCCCAAGGTGTCAAAGACTGATGCTTGTGGAAGAGCCCAGCATGTCAATCTACAGATGCCAAAAGCACCCTCTGGCGTCAGTTTTACAACGCATCCGGCAAGTGTGTTCTTTTCAACGAGAAAACTTTGTCAACTGATTGACACAATGGGCATTAGAATTTTAGCATCGTTTAATTATACATTGGGGTATAATTTTGTCATCGTGACATATGTTAGGAGTATGATTTTCATTTAATTTGAAATCAGCAACATTTATTCACAGTGGTTAATATTTAATCTATCTGTACACATCCTGCACTGCTGAAGTGACCCATTTCATTCCAGGTGTATTCAAAGTCTTACAATAATTTTATGTGAAGAACAAACTTAACTGTACATTTTTAGTCACCGATCACTGTCCACCAAAACACATCCTGCACAAGTTTTGTTCAAACACATTCAAAATTTGCTGCCTCAAAATTTGCTGCCTCAATGGGTTTGACGTCAGAGACTCAGCGATTATGCCATTGGCTCTTGCGTGTCTCTTGTGAACAATTACAACAACCTCAAGTTCGGATTTACATGTATTTTTTTAATGAGACGTGCTGGTAGAATCAGGATGACACAGGATCAGGATGCCTTCACGGAGGGGGAATATTTTTACTGATTAAAACCTTCAGTTTCACTCTGCTACTCACACAATGCCATTGTATGTTTTGGAATATTATTATAGTGCATTTTTACAAATAAATGATTGTGACTGTACTTTATCTGATTGTTACGTCTTTTCTATTGTTGAGAACTGGTTGAGTTTAGGCATAAATGTGCGGTTGGATGCTTAAATATATCTATGAATTGTGTAATATATACTGTATCACATTATGAATATCTAAGTGTCTCTTTCATGTTTTATATTTTTGATTACCAGTTAGGTTTAGAAATGGGGTTGGGTTAGGCGATCGTCATGGTTACTTGTGTAACCTCCATTCCCTGATGGAGGGAACGAGATGTTGTGTAGTGACACTTGGGGTCACTCTTGGGAGCCCGAGACACCTCTGGTCTTTGATAAAAGGCCAATGAAAATTGCCGAGTGGTATTTGCATGCCACTCCCCCGGACATACGGTATAAAAGGAGCTGGCATGCAACCACTCATTCAGGTTTTATGCTGAGGAGCCGAGACAAGGTCCGGCCATTTCAGCGGGTAGTTCAGCGTTGTGGCAGGAGGGACACAATGTCTCGTTCCCTCCATCAGGGAACGGAGGTTACACAAGTAACCATGACATTCCCTATCTGTCACTCACTCGACATTGTGTCGATGTAGTGACACTAGGGGTCCCTATACAAAACACCGCAACTGGCTAAACTGTGTTACGTGAATTGCTGGTGTGTGATGGGCAGACATCTGTGTTCCTCGTAGCCAGAGCACCAGGCGGACACGTAACCTCCCCCAACATAGTTATGAGTGTTGAACCGAAAATATAGAGACAAGCTAGCCCAGTCTTGGCCTCTTTTCCCCTTCTTTTTTTCCACTCCCTAAAAAAAGGGGGAATATCTGACTGGGCCAACCAAGTCTAGTCGGGGGGTGTCCCTCCCAAGGGGAGGACACCGCAGAGACCACACCTCGCCCAGAGAGAGGGGGATATTTAAGTGGAAATACATCACATGGTCTTGCCGAACTATGTCGGAAGTATGTCATGTGGAGAAGTCTCAAGGTAGGTCCTACCCAACGGGGGAGGAGTTACTACAAACATGGAGACTGTGGCAGAGGGGCCTCTGCCCGAGGAAGACGCAGTTTTTCAACAGGGAAACGAATTAGCGGAAGATATACATCGCATGGGGTTACCTACAGGGAACCGCCACATGCGGAGCCCCTAACCCAGAACAGGGCTTTTAGTTAGCACATGTACTGGGCCGGCAGCGAGTCTCTCCAAATACTCGACTGCCACAGGGATCGGAGGAAGTCAACCAGGGAATATAGTTTGTGAACACTACTGGGAGATAATGGCACACATCTTCAGCTCAGAGGAGGTGAAAGGCGCTATGTGCAAGTGATACACCCGGCTGGCTATCCCGGGCTTATCTGCCTTATCCACCAGGGGAATCGCAGCCCCTGGCCGCCCCGCCATCGAGGGTAGTGAGGGCGGGGGAGCTGAGAAATCGGGACCGGGCAGTAAAAGGTGCCTCCCACAATTTTGTCAGCTCCTCGTGCACTTCCGAGAAGAAAGGCACTGGAGTGGGGCGTGGCTGCTTTGAGCGGCTCCGCGAGCCCAGGAACCAATCATCGAGCCGCGAGGGTTCAAGGGAAGAGTGGAGGGTTCCACTCTAGCCCGATGCTCACGGCCACCCGGGAAAGCATGTCCATCATTTCCGCATCAGCCTGTGACCGGGCAATCGTCCCCGAAGGGGGGATTCCAGCTGAGGCTTCTGCGTCCGACTGGACAAGCCTGCTCTCCGATGCTGCACTCGAGAGCTCATCAGCTTCGCGGGCTCCGAACAAGAGGTCGAACTCGCCGTGAGATGAACCGTCGGACTCATCCGGAAGCCCGATCGGGGCAGACGAGTGTGCTGGGGAATGGGAGGTCCGCGGGGGGATACCCGGCGGTGGCGGTTCCATTGGTGTCCCCAAATTGCCCCCAGTGCTAGTCGCACTGGCCTCATACCCGTAGGTAGAAGGACTGAGGCAGGGAGCCTTTCTTACGAAAGCAAGCCGCAACCGCAACGTTGCCATGGTCATGTTCTCGCAGTGAGTACATGAACCATCCACGAAAGCTGTCTCCACGTGGGTCGCGCCCAGACATGAAAGACAGCGATCGTGACCGTCTGAAGTTGAGAGGTAACGACCGCAACCAGGAATAACACACAAACCGAAGGCATCTTTAAAAAGATGTGTCTTTAAAAAGACGTTCCATGTGTGCTGCTCTTTTAGAGAAATATACTCTTTTAGGAAAATATGCTCTCTTTTTTCTGCCGAAGCGCCCAGGGGCTTTCTCTGCAGTGCACCAGTGCAGAGGAGGGAGAAGCCGCTGAAATGCGCTGTCAGATCCAGCAGAGGTGAATGAACAGTCAGCTCAGTAAACATCGACCGTTCGGCTCCGAAGAGAAAATCTGAATGAGTGGTTGCACGCCAGCTCCTTTTATACCCGTATGTCTGGGGGAGTGGCATGCAAATACCACTCTCCAATTTTCATTGGCCTTTTATCAAATACCAGAGGTGTCTCGGGCTCCCAAGAGTGACCCCTAGTGTCACTACATCGACACAATGTCGAGTGAGTGACAGATAGGGAACTAAAATATTATATATAATTTGCATAATGTAATATCACACTAATATATTTCTAAGTATTATAAAACATTGAGGTTAAGCACACAAAATAATATTCAAAGATTGATAACTGACGTCAAAGTTTTCTCGTTGAAAACAATGGGGTTTCTCACCGCATCAATGAGAGGATGTCAGGAGGCACCTTTGGCATCATCATGCAGACCTGGACGGCTTCTGCACAATGGTCAAAATTGGATGCTTAGGAAGTGAGAATGGGTTGTCAACCAAGACTCATGAAATGAGTAGAAATAGGCATTGTAAGGCTTTGTACAAAATTCAATCTCTTTGTTCAAAATTACCTTTATATCATAACATTTTGTCTATAGTTGCTGTTTGTTTGTTCCTTTATCTTATTTATTAATTTATTTTGTTGTTTTCTAGGCATTTTTTGTTTCACAGTGTCCTGGATAATTTATTACAGTTTATTCTGGCACTCTTTAGCAATGATTCATGGTTATTTTTCAAAGAAAGACCTAATCTGTCATCATCACACTCAGAAGATTCAGTGCCCCACACACTGTTAAAGAAATGCTCTGTGCTTTTTCATAGAGGGGGACATCAGTCATTCTGTTATTTGACAGAATTGTTTAAGAATGAAAGGCAAATACTGTTATAAGTTCCCATAAACTGTATAGTTCAGTAGATTGCCTCACAAAGTTCCCATTGTTTTGGATATTCAGATATGTCACAATATCCCTGCACAAATGCATTACATTATTATCTCTTTCTCTTTTCTCCCAATCTCTCTCTCTCTCTCTCTCTACAAACAAACACACACTCACTCACACACACACACACACACTCACACACACACACACACACACACACTAAAAGTTTAGCACAATGCCCACTTTATTTAATCGAGTTCTTGTCTTAAACTGAGTTACCAAATTGACTTTATCCTCATAACATGAAAGTCATTTATAAAATGCCAAAGCTCTCTGCAAACAACAGATTCTTTTGACAAAGCACATATTTTCCTCAATTACCTGCGTAGAAATTGTGGTTTATTTATGAACATGTTGTACTGTGTTTTAATAAATCATATCTAGCAAAGCCAACAGGAGAGAATTTCTGGAGTGAGGCTATTTTAGAAATAAGGAGAAAAGCCAATCAGCCATAGAACACTGTAACTCCAGTTAGAAGCCTGAAATTAAAGAACTAGATGTGTGCACTAAATTTTCCTTAAATCTCCCGGGTTCTCCTGCCTTGACTGGAATCAAACTTATTTCAGAGAGCCCATCTACCCAAGACGTGCTTAACATTTCAGTAACAAGAAGAAACTTTAGTTCCGAGAGTTCACTACTTTACTACTTTTGGACAGCTCATGCTGTCTGGACTGAGGAGGATGTGGACAGGGAGAAATTACCCTAAACAGTTGTACTATCCCAACCCTTCTCAAAGCTTTGACAGTCCAGTAAAGCTTCTACAACAGTTCCTTTTTAAAGAGCTGCCCCACTGCTGGCCATTACGCATCAGTGGGTTGAGAATTGGACTGTGATAACTGACAACTAAACCCAAAGGAGTAAGCAGTGATATACTGCAGTTTCCAACACTGAAGGAATAGTCCTGTTTTTGAGTTTTCACTAGCTAGAGTTTTAAGCTTTTTTTTAAAAAACCTCGTAAGCTGCCCTCCTAGACAGCATTTTAAGGCATCACAGGCATGCTCCTGACAAGAAGACTGTTTCAAATGGTAGCCAGCAAAAGGTAGTGGGAATTATCAAAACAAAGTTTAATTTCAAGACAATGTGTTATTATACTCATTATCTTTGTGTGTACATTTTTATCAAAGTCCCTTTCAAGTCAAGCTAGTCCACTCGGCGATCATCTCAGCATCCATCCTGGGCAGCAATTTTCCATGGGTACGTGCGGCATAAAAGTACAGCTCATATCTGCTTCAACAGGGAAAGGCCGAAATCTCCTAAGCAGTTGGTCAAGATTACGATCAAAGAACATATTTAAAATCAGCAGTAAAGTCTGACAACAATGGTTTTATTAATTGGCTTCTTTAGCTCAGATCACACTAATAAATGCAGTTTTTCAGGCTGGTCCAGCTAACATGCATGTGCATTCTCGAGTTGATTGACAGGCAATATCTCTATCTAAAAGGTGATTAACTCTTACCTGTAAGGTGGGACTTCCTTTTCTACATCCACTATATTGGCCATTCCAATTTCTCCCATTAATTTTAATATAAGTGCTTATGTTGGGCTAAATAGTCTCTGATTTTTATGATTAGAGTATTGAGTTGTTAGCTTAGCATGCTGCTAACGTCGAACCAGAGACTATATAACAGAGATGGGTTAAAATGAATGGGAGAAATTGGAATGCCGTACATTTCACAGATGTGGAAAAGAAAGTCCTGCCTTACAGGTAAAAGAGCCAATCACCTTTTAGATACAGACATCGCTTGTCAATCAACTCGATAACGCGCATGCGCATTAGCTATACAAGCCGGGAAATTTGCGTTTTTTTAGCATAATCTGAGGTAAAGAAGCACAATTTATGATACCAATGTTGTCAGATTTTACTGCTGATTTGAAATATGTCCTCTGATCGTATTCTTGACCAACCGTTTGTGAGATTTCGGTCTTTCCTCATTCAAGTAGATACGAGCTGCACTTGTATGTCGTTTGTTTACTTAGAAAAATAGATTGTGACTCAATTCTCTTGTGCGCTTTAAATGAGAAGTGCTATTTGTGTGGCATGCAGAGATGCTGCCTATGTAGAGCGTTCCAAATCAGTCATTAATGATTAAGTTCCATTTCTATTAAGATGCTGTCTTAGAGCACAGCCGCCTCTGTAGACTGCAAGACAGCTCACGAACTGAGCTTAAGTGTGGGCAAGACAGCTCACGAACTGAGCTTAAGTGTGGGGGCTGAGAAAAACTATAAATGTTTGGTGCATTTTTTAAAACAAAAAAGATAGTAAGAGGTTATAAAAATGTTGTTAGTATGTATATTTTTTTTAGAGGGAAAACTAGATAGATAGTTAGAGGGGAGACATCATAGCGGAGGTCTACACATCATAGCCAGTTAAATTGTTTATCATATCACCACCTGTTTAAAGGCGTCTTGTGTGTAGGCAGTGTTTGCACTTCCTCCACTGAATAAAAGGCAAGATCTGCATAAGTTTAGAAGGTTTCATCATTTCTGAGCTAAGTGCCATTTCATGTTATGTTAAATTTCTCAGTTGCATTATCCTTCCTTTTCAAAAAGCACAGGCTTTAAGTATAATCTTATATTATTGCAGCTGAAGTTTTTGGTAGAGCTTATTTAAATCCTGTGGATACCTTTGCCAACTGGTGCCATAGTCATCACTGAAAGATTTAATTGTTCTGCATGAACTGAGAGACAAAACCAGACATAGCATAATAAGCTCAGTAATTTCTGAATGGATCCATTCATTTAAATATCTAAGGCCATACCCTCATTAATTCATTTTTGTTTGAAAACGCATTGATATAACTACCTCTATGCCTCTCATCCACAATAGAATGGTGTTTACCTTCACCAAAAATCGAGACTTCCGAAAACACTCTCCATAACCACGTACTTTGGAAAATGCTGACATTAGGTAACTGAAAACAAAAGTTTTCAAATTAAAATAGTGTGATAGCCAATCTTTTAATGCTCTTGAGCCATATTTACACTGCCAAGGCGGCACAGAAGCTGCATTAAAATTGGCATTTAGATGCATCAACACAGACTGTTTAATGCTCCTCAGAGCAGGCATAAATGCATTTACACAGAAATTGCAATTGCATACAATATGAGATTAATGTTTTAAATATAAAATATGAAATTAATGAAAATATGAAATTATACCTTAAATATGAAACTAAATTCTGAAATATAAGCTCTATCATGACAAAAACAAAGTTTAAGGCTGCTCTGAGGTGGTTTACAGCAGGCTTAATTTAGACTGGCTTTTATGCTGCATTGCGTCTTTACACAGAATTTTAAGCAGAGCAGGATTAATTTTTCTGTGTAAAGATGCCGTTCTTTCTGTTGAGACTGACTTTACTGTTTTAATCTGGGGACCCAGAGATGTACAAATAAAAATTATAATAGTAATTTGAAGTCTGCCTCTTTTTTCCCATCAATTTCTTTTAATAAGTTCCTCTGAACTAATCAAAACCCAGTGGCCAGATATTATTATAGTAGCATTGTTTATATCTGGGTTCAGTTCTGGGTCCCAACAACAACACAATGTAGAAAAAGAAAGTAAAAGTTATCACATGTTTTGGATGTAAAAATGTATTGCATTTATTTATATTTCATCTGGGGTCTCTGAAGCCTCAAACAGAAGTATCATTTTTCATGGAGGACAGTATGTTATAACATTTTAAATTCTCTTTATAATCAGTTATCATAAAACTAAACAGTTAACCCAAAAATTAAAATTCTGTCACAAATTAATTTTATTACATATTTTTTTTATTTTTTATTCCAAACCTGGTTTACTTTATTTGTTTGGTGGAACACAAAAGGAGATGTTTTAACCCTCCTATTGTCTAAGGGTAATTTTTGACCTGGCACAGGTAAATAGTAAGTTATAAATACAGCATAGTATTTGGTTTGTAGTATTTTCTTAAATGTACCCCCATACTGTTCTCTAGCTACATCACCTGCATCTTTCCCACATATTGCATTCTTTCCTCTGAAACTTTGTTTTTGCACACATCCACTTACAGACAAGTAATATCTAGAATGAACAGGTGTCATGGTTTTAGTTTTGTGTTAATGTCTTTTATTTTGGAAGTTTAGTTCCTGTTTTATAGTCATGTGTTCCATGTGATGTTATTTCCTGTTTCCCTGCCATGTCATGTGATTCCCTGTTTCCTGTAATGTGGTCCCCTGGTCATGTGATTTCATGTTTTCCTCCATGTT
Source organism: Myxocyprinus asiaticus (assembly GCF_019703515.2). NCBI lineage: Eukaryota > Metazoa > Chordata > Actinopteri > Cypriniformes > Catostomidae > Myxocyprinus > Myxocyprinus asiaticus. The sequence continues at coordinate 25,730,100 of NC_059379.1, forward strand.
CATGTGTCTTGCTTTCATTGGTTTATCGTCTTGTCACCTTGTTATCAGTTCTGTCTTGTCATTGGTTATCATTGTCATGTTTCTCCCTTGTCCATGTATTTAAGCCTCGTGTTTGCCATTGTCCATTGTCAGGTATTGTGTTTATGTAACATTGTTTGGAAGTCAAGTCATATCAAGTTATGTTATGTCAAGTCAAGTTATGTCAAGTCTAGTTTAGTTCATGTTAATGTTTTGTAGTCACGTTTTTGGTTTTCACGCTTCATGTAAATAAACTGCACCTGGGTTCTTCACTTCATCGTCATCATCTGCCTGTCATTGCCAGCATAGTTACAGAATACCTGACCGCAAAATGAACCCAGCAGTTCAGCTTCTTTGTTTACGTCAGGGGAATCGTCCCCCTGGAGGAATATGTAGAGGACTTCTGCGCTCTGGCTTGCAGGGTCGACTTTAATGAGATTGCCCTCAAGGATTGTTTCCGTTTTGGGCTGAATGAGCCAGTCTCCTCCCTGATGCCTGACGGTTGGAGCACCTACAGCCTGACTCAGTATATCGACCTTGCCCTACTGATAAGTGGTTCACCGTTCACTGAGGGGGAGGCAGAAAATAAGCCAGAGTCCCACGTCACGACCACCAAGCCAGCATCCCACGTCATGGCCGCTGAGCCAGCGTCCCACGTCATGGTCGACGGGCTGACTCTGCCGGTCTCCTCCCTGATGCCTGACGGTTGGAGTACCTACAGCCTGACTCAGTATATCGACCTTGCCCTACTGATAAGTGGTTCACTGTTCACTGTGGGGGAGGCGGATAATGAGCCAGAGTCCTACGTCACGACCACCAAGCCAGCGTCCCACGTCATGGTCGACGGGCCAGGGTCCCACGTCATGGTCGACGGGCCAGGGTCCCACGTCATGGTCGACGGGCCAGGGCCCCACGTCATGGTCGACGGCCAGGGGCCCACGTCATGGTCGACGAGCCAGGGTCCCACGTCATGGTCGACGAGCCAGGGTCCCACGTCATGGTTGCCAAGCTTGCACCACCTTCTGCCCTGGATCCTGAGTCTGCTCAATGCCATGTCACAGCCACACCTCAGCATGCTCCATGCCATGTCACAGCCACGCCTGAGTCTGCTCCATGCCATGTGACAGCCGCGCCTCGGCCTGCTCCATGCCATGTCACAGCCACGCCTCGGCCTGCTCCATGCCATGTCACAGCGATGCCAGAGTTTGCTCCGTGCCATGTCACAGCCACGCCAGCATCAGCTCCGTGCCATGTCACAGCCACACCAGAGTCAGCTCCATGCCATGTCACAGCCACGCCTCGGCCTGCTCCGTGCCATGTCACAGCCACGCCTGCGTCTGCTCCGTGCCATGTCACAGCCACACCTCGGCCTGCTCCGTGCCATGTCACAGCCACACCTCGGCCTGATCCATGCCATGTCACAGCCACACCTGTGTCTGCTCCATGCCATGTCACAGCCACACCTTGGTCTGCTCTGTGCCATGTCACAGCCACACCTCGGCCTGATCCATGCCATGTCACAGCCAGGCCTGAGTCTGCTCCATGCCATGCCGCAGCCACGCCTCGGCCTGCTCCATGTCATGTCACAGACGAACCTCAGTCTGCTCCATGTCACAGCCAAGCTTCAGTTTGCTCCATGCCATATCTCAGCCAAGCCCCAGACTGCTCCATGCCACGTCACAAGCAAGCCTTTGCTCCACGGTCCAGGCCCGCCTCTGCTCCACGGTCAAGGCCCGCCTCTGCTCCATGGTCCAGCGCTCATGCCTGCCACGGCCAACGAGTCAGCATCCACGCCTACCACGGCCAAGTCAGGATCCTGCCGTACCATGTTACTATGTCATGCCATGTAACCACGTCAAGTCACCACGGTTCACCATTCAAGAATTTATGGATTTTTTTTTTACCCAAAGGACAAAAGGAAGGTTTCTTAAGGCAATAGGAGGGTTCATTAAGATAGCCCTTTTAACACTATACAATGCAAGTTCTTACGTAAACCACTGTGAATGAGCTCCTTTCATGAAAGTGCAACAGACGTCAAGATTTTGCCAGAAACATGACTTTAATTACAGGTTGTTTCTCACCAAAACGTAGCGTACATCCTCAGAAGACTTGGAATATGACTCATGGGTCACATGGACTAATTTAATTTTACTTTTGGTTCCTTTTTAAGCTTTATAATGAGGCACTGCCATTGTATTAAAAAGATGGACCAGGAAATTCATCAGAATGTTTACATTTTGGGTGATTTATTTTAAGAAACATTGTGAAATATCAACCTGTAATGGATATTTTACAAGTATGGCAGGATGAATGAGGCACAGACAATTATTCTCAAGTGCACAGTCCCACGAAGGGGGTGTTTTATTGTGACAACAGATAAAAGAGGAACTTAATGGTGCGTGGTATCTTCGGTGCAAGGGGCGGCGTAAGCATGCCGGGGTGTCTGTGTTCATGAGTCCTGTGTTTAGTGAAGCTTCCGCGGAATGCGTGCGGTGATCGGCGCTCACTCGTTGCTGGAGTCTGGAATTGAGAGAGGGAGAAGAGGATTAGTGACATGCCTTGGAGTTAAAACTCACCATCTTCCTCTTCCTCCAGCGTTTAAATCCCCTCCAGCTGATTGTTCGAAGGTGATGTCGATCAGCGTCTGCATTCCACGGTTGATTGGCAAATGAACTCCAATTGCAGGGTGACGCTGAAACGCACGGGATACTCGCCTCACAAGCTATTGGTGTCTCTCAGAGTCCAAACAGAACATGAGGATTAATAAAAAAACAAAACCATGAGCACATTCATTCAGCAATGGGAATGCATTATAACAGAGGACTAATGTATTTCTTAGCTGTGTAGTCTCTCTTATCCTGAACATTAAACATGCTGAGTGTGGATGGATTTCGGCCCTCCTCACTTTATCTCACGAGACTATTCAAACAAACATAATTAAACTTTCAAATGTTTCAGGCAGTAAAGCATTTTTGACTTATATTTACAATGATCAGAATGATGACAAATTGTGTTTCTGTAATATTTCATCACACTGCAGGATTAAAGTACATATTTGTATGTAGGTAATGTGCACAACTGCATCCAGTTATCTTAATTTATCAATCTGAATTACCATTGCATTCTGTTGTTTATTTTGCCAGCAGAATATAACCCTGTGCTGATGTTGCTATCACTTGTACAGCCTAGAAAAATTTAATATTAAATAGTGTTATGATTCAGGGTTCATGAATAATACAGTGTTGAGAGATCTGCTAACTCTCCTGAATGCTCCAATTGTATTAGCATAGTCAGCACCAGTCAGCATGAGAACTTTGCACAAGGAAAATACAAATATGGGATGGTTGCATAGCCTTGCTTAAAATTTCATGTATATTATTTATGTACTGTCAATACGTTCATACAGGAGAATGTTGAAGTTATAAAGAAAAGACATAAACTCTTGAATAGGGTGCTAAAGATTTGTTTAAATTATGCACATTTGGTGATTTCGGGTTCTTGGCATTATTCACAGCTTGCCCACAGTCTGTTCACTGACCGTCTGATGCATATTGCACACAAAACTGTAAAGTAATTTCTTAGTCTGGCTAGACATAATAAGATATAATCTGATTGGCTGACTTTAGGTAACTTACTGGAGTAAAGGAATACAGGGTTTATTGTCAGTCTACCTGGAAACAAAGCTATGTTTACTAGTTACTGGGTTGATACAAATTCTTGTGAGAATGGAATAATCACTGGAATTCCAGGTTAGTGGCATCAGATCTTTTACAGGAATTCAGAGTTTTGTATGAGGGACTAAGTAGCAAGTTAAATAGATATTCATGAGCAAAATTGTACATTCTGCTTTATTTTCTGAGATGTGAAATAGACTGTACTTACTTTTGGTCTTATAAGAGAGACTGTGCAGATTTTTTGCTATTTCTGCTATAATGTTTTCTGTAAAATCCTTTGTAGAGACAGCCGTGACCTTATTTTTATTAATAACTAATAATAATAATAATAATAAATGATGTCTAAGTCTTTCTGTTTTAGTTGGCAGATCTTGGCCAGTAAAAGCTGCAGTGTGGACCAGATCTTATCACCTTTAGTCACAGGTCTGACTATGTGAAACTGAGCTTGGTGACAGAGACCATGAGAACTTTGAAATGTACCAATGAGAGGAGCCAAAAGCAACTCTTTCCTATAAATAAATAAATAAATCAGTACCTGCCGTGCCAAGACGTTAAACCGAGGTGTTGGATTTCTGTGTTTTGTCCAACAAAAACAGATGGTCAGATTTGGCAGTCTAAGTAAGTTGGCTAATAAATTCCTCCTCAATTGATTCGCCCATTGTCTGTGAAGCATGTGAAGGGGAACCAAGAAGTATGGAGAAAATGCCAAACAGCTTTACGGTGGCAATTTGTTTTGAGCCATCTGTTTTCATTAGAGTTGTTGCAGTCATAAGTTCAAAGAAATCCCAAAGTAAGAATCCCATTATTTAAATCACATGACTCAAAGACTGATGAAGGACTGAACTACAGTTTACTTCATGTGCTAACAGACCCCATAGTAAATACCTAAAAACAAATAGCCTAAGCCGTCTTTGCCCAAGTTTCTATGAGCAGTTGGACAATGTGATGATGTTTCTTGGTCTTTTAAACATTGTGGAATAAAGTGACAGGGAGGCCACGAGTTAGAACTGAAGATGAAGTGGTCTATGAAGGAGCATATTGATGAAGGTACAGCAATCAGTTTATGTCTGAGTCCCTGTTAAAGGTGCCTTTACTTCAACCATTAGCTTTTTGATTAAAAGTGACAGTCCGGATTTGTCTTAGACTCATTTAGTCTCTTGCTGGTCTAGGTAACGGCAAACTAATTGAACCGTAGTGGATGGTCTCTTCTGTTTGAAATTAGTCACTTTAAAGGATGAGTTTAAAAGAAAAGGAGAGGGTGTGGTAAATATTCGTTTTTTTAGAGTCATCTCCACAAGTTGTGCTATTGCACAAAAGATTGGCAGATTACATTTTTTTGTAGAGACAGGTTTGATAGAAAGAAACAAAGATAAATGCCCATCGATAAATCCCTTCTCATGCAGAAAAATATTGAACACTGAAGCAGAAAATAAAATAAAGGCTGCATCCGAATTCCAGTACTTTTAAAGTATGAACTAAATTTGACCATTAATGAAGTGTGTTCTGTAGGTATGCAGGTGTTTAGTATAAGTGAATTCGTGGACATGCTACCTCTGCCATGTTGTCAATGGACTTTTATATTCTTTGACCTGTGACGTACTGACAACAAACATTAAACCAGCATACTCAGATCTTGTTAAAAATAAAGTACAATTTAGCCAATTTAAGCAAAATAATAAAGATGATTATTATATAATGTATATATTTTGCTTGGCTGCAGTGCAAAAAAAAAAAAAAAAAAAAAAAAACATTTGGCCACCCAAATAAAACAACAATTTGAAGACCAAGCAGAAGCCTCTGCCAAATGGGTGCATCAGCAACATACATTATTTATTTATTTTTTATAAAATTACGTTTTATAATCTGTCCAGTCCACCCATACACACCTACTTACACACACTTTTTATAATTTTTTTGTTTCTATTTTCAATTGCAGCTGCATGCCTTAAAGTAATAATTGACCCAAGACGAGGGTCAATTTCAGTTTAGGGACCTTTAGCGAGGGACATCAATGGGCTATTTCTAAAAAGAACAAATTATATTTCTCTGCCACGCGTAGGCTGCCGTACCCATGCCTTCACAGAAAAAAGCTGGCATGGACAGCTGTCTTGACCCTGCCTACAGTTTGTGTCACAGGCACTCCTTAGGCCAGATGTTTGATGAGAGAGATAATATGTACTATTGTTGCAATAAAATTGACCAGCCTATCGAACATGTTGAGAATCCGTTCAACTGTAATAACGGTGGACTTTTGTTCTGTCACACAACATTGAGGAAGAACTGATGAGGGCGCGGGTTGACCAATCAGTGGAAAGGGGCATTTCATGCCCACCCACATGTGCAAATCAAATATTCAATCTGTTTATCCAAAAAAAAATAAAAAATAAAAAATAAAGCCGAAGTGTCGTTTTCTCATTTCTTGCTATTTGTTTTCAAATTGAAAATCAAACTATCAATTTGTACACGGTCCGTGTACTTTTGCGTCCATTCTTTTTTACTTTTAAAACCCAAAAATGAAAAACTAAAAATGCGGGTTCTTCTTTATTGGTTTTAACACGGATGAATAGAATAAGCAGATACAAACTCATTTTCTGTTGACTATTTCATTTTCTATTTAAAAAGGAATAAAGAGAAAGGGGGAAAATTTTCGTTTTCTTCATTGTTTACACAGACCTGTGTACCTTTGGATAATTTGTTTTCTCATTTTTGTCTTCAAAATGAAATAACCAACAAACCGCTCATTTATCACATTTCCCGTTATGTCTCTTTATCACATCACAACAATTTACGTTGGATCCGCTTGTTTTTCCATTTAAAAAAAGAAATAACCAAAAACAAGAAAACACAATTTTCACTTATGAATATAAACCGAGTTTATAAATTGAATGTTTGTTTTGCACATATGGGCAGGCTTGACACTCCTATTTCCATTGCTGGTCAACGCACAATGTCATCTGTTCTTCCTCAACCCTGTCCATAGAAATACAGTTCACCAGAGTTAAAGTTTGCCAAATGTTTTTGCAGATAGATTTTAATCATTTTAATGAAGCCCATTAATATGTCTTAGAAAAACAGCTACATGTTTATTGCAATCTAATCAAGCAATGGACACCTGGAAACGACAACCACTGAATGTGCAAACTTGTTTTTGTCACCGCAGAATGGGCTGGCAGTGCTTTTTTATTTTTAAAAGGAAAATTAGCATGAATATGAATTGGTATGCTGTGCACAGACCTAAATGTAACTAAATCGACTTTGTTATCTGGTCATTATTGTTATTGTTATTTTTTTATTCATGATAATTAAATCAAGCCAATAATTGAAGGGGAAACATATATATTTATTGGATGTGAATAAGCCCCTGAGAAAATCGTCATGGTTTGAGGAGTGAGGATACAAAATCTTAGGACTTAAAAGATTTTCTGAGGGTAGGGGCTTAGCCCTCAATGTTTGTGTATTATTATTTATTTTATTCTCTTTCAATTTTTCCCCCCATTCATTCGTAGTGAAACTTTTTGCTTTCTAGTCTTTATTCGGCAAGTGTCAAGCTCATTGTCGGGGTGCGAGCTGCACGCAGTTCTTCACTTACCGCCTATCCATTCCACTGAATTAATTAAACAAAATGCAACCAAATGCGCCCTGTTCCTGATTTACTAAGGCTGACATGCAGTTGCATTTTGCTTGGTTTATTAAACAAAAATAATAATAATAATAAGATTTGAACCTGAAAACCAGGGACGTGCACAGGGGGGTGCCTACAGTGGCCCAAGTCACTGCCCCTTTGCCCTCCTGGGCTGAGGTGCCCCTCTGGCGAAAGTGATTTCATTTGCATATATTTGTTTTTAAGGCACTTTTTATTTACAGCATCAAAGTAATTTATATATTATGAACAGTATAACACTGTCACTGCGTGACTTTTATTTTTTGATTATTATTGTTGTATTGTGTAAACATGAGCTAGACTGCAATCTTTGGATGTTGCGTCACGTGTCTGTTTTGCAGTGCAGCGAATCAGGACTTAGGAGCGACGGGTGGAGAGTAAATACTTGAGCTTGAGCAGGTTCAAATGCGTCAAAAATGTTTACATTAATTAGAACTGACATTGCTTGAGCTGGCCCAAATGCGCTAAAAACTTTTACAAGGTGAACGATCAGATCGCAGAGCTAACGTAAGTCTCTAAAAAAAATAATCATTTACTTTCATTTTGTTATTTAAACTTAAATGAAGGCTGTCCAATAACCACAATTACTGCACAGCTAATCATAACATTGTAATATAAATGATAAAGAATGTAAAGATAAGGCGAGTCCTTAAACTGTTGCTGAACTGAATATAAGAAGCAAGCTGTCTGCTGCAATTTACTGTTTATTAATGTATATACACATAAAGTCTGTGTCAGTCCCAGGGGCGTCTCTAGGATTGCAAAACATCAGGGGCAAAACATAGAATATTTCTATTTAAATGGTATGTCTGAAGTATCTTAGTACTCTGAGTGATTTTTATATTGTCTAAGCATCTGGAACCTTTTGAATGAAACTTGAAGGAATGTTCCGGGTTCAAGAGAAGTTAAGCTCAATCGACAGCAATTGTAGCATAATATTGATTACCATAAATATTTATTTTGACTCATCTCTCCTTTTCTTTCAAAAAAGCAAAAATCTGGATTACAGTGAAGCACTTACAATGGAAGAGATTAGGGGCCAATATGCGAAAATCATGTTAATGCGCATATTGGTTACGAGACGTAACCAATATGCGCATTAACATGATTTTAGTGTGATAAAATTGCTTACTAACCTTTTCTGTGTATAGTTAAAGCCTGTTTTACATCTTCATTGCCTGTAACATTGGGTACATGGAGAGGAAGAGAGGAGACGCAGGAGTAGAATCTTTCAGTCTTTTAATTATAAACGCTGGAGTGGAACAAACAATAAATCTTAACATCAAAACTTAACACAAGGTAACATTTCAAAAACTGACATTGATGAACACCCCCCCCTGGCACCCCAAAGATGGATGAGGAGGGTAGGGTGATGCAGAAGGTGAAGAAGGATCCAAGGAAGATGAACAGTAGGCCTGGGGGGTGGCTTCATGGCTGGGAATGGATCCGGAGGCCTGGGGGTGCGGCTTTAGGGCTGGGAATGGATCCGGGGGCCTGGGGGTGGCTTCAGGGTTGGGAATAGATCCGGGGGCCTGGGGGTGGCTTCAGGGTTGGGAATAGATCTGGAGGCCTGGGTCAGGAGGCCTGGGAGGTGGCCACAGAGCAGGGACTGGATCAGGAGGGCTACGAGGTGGCCAATGGATCCAGAGACAGAGCCACAGGAGGATGGAGGATTTGGGTCTCAAGGGGAGGAACCGGAGGAGGAGCTGGTGGAGCCGCAGGAGGATTGGGGTATTGAGACACAGGTAGTGGAGAGCGTGGTGGAATGGGCAGAGCCGTAGGAGGGGAAGATCCAGGGATTGAGGGCGGAGCACTAGGAGACACAGAGGGCAGAGCCAAGGAAGGCTTAACAGAGACAGGCGGAGCCGGGAGAGGCTCGACTAACGCAGACGGAGCCATGGAAGACTCTGGGGGCGGAGCCGTAGAAGACTCTGGGGCAGAGCCGTGGAAGGTGGAGCCGTGAGAGGCTCGAGGGGCAGAGCCATGGGAGGCGAAGTCATGGGAGGATCGAGGGATGAGGCCGTGGAGGTCTCGAGGGATGAGGTCATGGAAGGTTTGAGGAACGAGGCCGTGGAAGGCGAAGTCTTGGGAGGATGGAGGGAAGAGTCCATGGAAGGCTCGGGGCTAAGATCCGTGGATGACTGGGAAGTGACTCCCGTGGTAGAGAGTACAGGCAGAGACTGGGGATCGACCTCCATGGTCGTGAGCATGGGTAGTGACTGGGGAATGACCTCCGTGGTTGTGAATATGGGCAGAGACTGGGCAACGAACTCTGTGGTCGTGAGCACTGGCAGAGACTGGGGAATGACCTCCGTGGTCGTGAATATGGGCAGAGACTGGAGAGAAGGTGTCCTTTTCCTTCTGCTCCTCTTCCGGCAGGCAGGAAGTGTGGTTACAGTGACGGTCGAGGCTAAAGACATTGGCTCTGGGACAGTCGACGCTACAGGCATTGGCTCTGGCTCGTTAACCGTGGCAGGCATGGGCACTGGCTAGTTAACCATGGCAGGCATGGGCACTGGCTCATTAACCGTGGCAGGCATGGGCACTGGTTGTGGCCCGAGGTTACCGCCATAATTCACAGTGTAAGGGGGAAACGTAAGGAGAAGAGTTACCTTGGAGACAGGTGCTGTGGAAGGCTTGACAGGGGCTGTGGAAGGCTTGAGGGCGTCCACTGTGGGAGGAGATTCAAAGTCCTCATCCTCCATACCCACAGTGAAAGGAGAGCAGCAGAGCTGCAGAGCCACCTCCACGTAGTCGGCGATCGTCCAGTGAGGACCCAGCGGAGGCATCAGCTCCTTCAGTGCACTATTCAGGCCAGCCCTGAAGAAACTCACCAGAGTGTGGTCATCATAGTGCACCAAGGTCGTGAGATGGAGAAACTCACGCACGTGATCCTCAACTGGACGATCTCCTTGTTCGAGGAGGAGGATGGCTACTGCAGGAGGTAGATCCATTTAGTATGGTCAGTTCTTCTGTAACGTTGGGTACATGGAGAGGAAGAAAAGAGATGCAGGAGTAGAATCTTTCAATCTTTTAATTACAAATGCTGGAGTGGAACAAACAATAAATCTTAACATCAAAACTTAACACAACATAACACTTCAAGAACTGACAGGAGGGTATTTATACAAACAGTGCTAGCGAGGGAATGGAGGACAAGTGAGAAAGATGGGGAACAGATGGAAGTGATGAGGGCAGTGAATTCTGGGAGATGTAGTCCAGGAAAACTATTCAAAATAAGAGTCCTCAGAACAGAACGGTGAATAACTGTGACATTGCCATGACAATGTAATGTCAATGAACCCTAAAATAACTGTCAAAATTATAGCACAAATAATACATGGGTTTTAACAGAAGAATTAATGCAAGTGGTTTTTATAAAATTATAAGCTTCACATTTCTGCTTTTAAACCCTCCAAAAACTGGCCCCCACTTCCATTGTAAGTGCCTCATTGTAACCTCAATTTATTTATTTATTTATTTATTTATTTTTTTTAAGAAAAGGAGGGACAAGTCGAAATTATTTTTTGCGGTAGTCAACATTATGCCACAAAAGCTGTTGATTGCACTTAACTTGTATTGAACATGGAATATTCCTTTAATTTAATTAACACCTTATTAGTAATAGTTATTATGACTTATTAGAACTAGTTACTTATAGGACTAGTTATAATAGTCTGACTGAAGTCTTAAATAGACCACTTTACTGAGTTGGGACGGTGCTAGTGAAATGTTTGTTTCCATAACAGTCTACTCCATAACAGATATTGTTTTTCATTCATCAAGTTCTTAATGATGTACAGTAAGTAATCCTTATGAATATCTAAAGGCAAACAATGCAAGTTTTTATTTAATCAAACATCATTTGAACAGAACATATATAAAATTACAGGAAACATTTGTCCATAAGGATTGGAGGTCCAGACATTAAAGTCTGTTATATACTTGCCCTTATATTTACAATGTAGTGCCATAATAGCACAGGTAAGACCAGGGATGGCTCCATATTACAGTGGTGAGGTCAATAGCTAGTCTATTTTAAAAACTAACAAACAAACAAAAAACAAATAATAAATTAGTATATATTATGAAAATATAGTAGCCTAAACAGATATAGAAATTTTAAGTACAACTGCCACATTTGTAAAAAAAAATAAATAAATAAATAAATAAATAAAGTCTGAAAGATTCCTTCTGATATATAATGTAATATAAAAACATAACATATTTTACACACTTTATATCAAAATACCACAGTTACTGTTGTAAAATCATGATAGATTTTAGTAAGGGTGGAGTGTAATTTGAAACCTCTCTTAGATATAGAGAATACTATTCTATGCAACAATAAGTGAAAAGTCGAATTCTTCCATTCAAGATAGGGCACAACCACAAGGCTCCAGGTCAGAGAATGAGCAGCCTGATCTCATGAAATTTACATGAAAATGACAACATTTTTGCGATTCAAAATTCAAAAAATTATTTTGCTATTTGCCTGCAGGTTTCCAGTGAAATGTCCAGCTCAGGGTGTATTCAGAAGTGGTTTTAATACTAAACGTAAACGTTTTGCCTGTACCTAACCAATAGTGTTTTAAAATATAAATGAGATGTTTAAAAAAAGACACCCTTACCAAATCAATGTTTAAACCTAACCATTAGTGTTTTAAAATATAAATGAGATGTTTAAAAAAGACATCCTTACCAAATCAATGCTTAAACCTAACCAGTAGTGTTTTAAAATATAAATGAGATGTTTAAAAAGACATCCTTACCTTATCAATGCCTAAACCTAACCATTAGTGTTTTAAAATGCAGAAGCAAAATGAAAAATAAATAAATAAATAAATAAAACCTTTTCTGAAGCAACCACATCATTTCGTGCCACTTCTAAGACTTTGTAATGTCACCTGTCAGCTTGAGTTCATGGCTGGATTGGAACTGCAGTTCTCCAACTTTAAGTCCAATGCCCTATCAGGTGAGCTACCACACAAGTTAATCACTTTGGAATAAGTGTATACAGTATATGTTGATGGGTCTGTAATACAAGCATTAAAATGTATCATTTTTCAAAAGATGCGTTAGAGTAAAAGCGTGTCGATATCATAAAATAGCAGGGTCTGAGTTATAGAGAGAAAAAAGTATTTATAAAGTCATAATCAGCTATTAAAGTCATGATTTGAGTGAAAGTGAATAAAACACACAGTTGTTGTAGCACTTCTAGTGTTCATTTCACCTGGAAACTGCAGGGAATTGTACCTGGAGACACGTACAACAAATTTTGCAAAAATGTATGTAGAGTCACGTTTTCATACGGAGAGTGTTCTGAGCATCAGGAGCCAGGTACTGGTGAGAGGAATTTAGTGACACTGTAAAGGGACATAAAACAGACATATAAATCTTTTAATCCAACAGTAGTGATGACAGCAACAACAATGGTAGTAGTTTTAGCATTAAACCTAATTATTAACAATATGACTTGGAAAAAAAAAATATTAGGTGGTTTTTGCCCTTTTTGTCAGTTTGAGCCACTGCCCTCAAAATGTCTGTGCATGACCCTGCTGAAAACGGCCCCTCACACTCAAAGCATGAATCCCGAACCTAATTTATTGATCATACGAGTAATTGTTCATCTGTTTTAAACTTTTTTTTTGTATCAAAAAGGTATATATAGTACACCAAATGTGTATTAAAAGTGTAGCCTAGTTCATCCAAACTGAATCACGTTACTGATACATCAAGCCAAAAATCCAAGGCACTCACATGGGGTATAGGCCTTAACAAGGCTGGCTATTAGAATGGGGCTATAATATTAAAAACCATAATCAAATTGTGGCTATAAAGACCCTTACTTATGTACAACAATTATTTTACTTAATTCCCATTAAGTTTTAAACACATTTGCTGTCCATAAAATATAATATTTTATTGTGTAATGGTTGAACTCATATAGTGAAGGTGACATCTTATCTGTATGAAGATCGTATAGCCCAGATGTTAAAGAAATACAACTTAAAAACAGATAAGGATGCCATTTTATTCAGTTAGTTCATGGTTAGTTGCTGTATCCTAAAAATAAATGAAAACTATATGTAGACATTAAAAATGTAATAATAATAATATGTTTAATTTATATAGCGCCTTTCCAGAGCTCAAGGACACTTTACAATAGTAACACAATAATACATAAACAATGAACAATCACAAAAACACAGTTCAGATAGTACAGTCATTGAGAGTGATTACATAACACTGAGAAAAAAAAAGTTTTAAGTTGAGATTTAAACTCAGAGATAGAAGAGATGCTGCAAAGAGTCAGGTAAGGTTCATGCTGTTCTGTTTAACAAATATAAGGACACAAATTTACTCCCCCATATTTCACTATAAAAAAAGGTATACAGGTTGACATGTCGGGCAAAATCAAGTCCTTTCTGACTGTAGCCATGGCAACGTGCGCACATGAAACCACAATGCGAGCACCCCACTGAAAAAAAAACAGTCTTCAGTGTAGGCTAAGTGATAAACTTGCTGTAATTTAGCACTTGCCACATCCCGTATGAAAAGGCTTTCATTCTGAAGAAAAGGAATGAGGAAGAGCAGATGACATTGCAGGTTGAATAATCAGTAGAAATGGGCGTCATGTCCATCCACCTGTGCAAATCAAATAATCAAGTCGTATACTTATTTTATGCGCTTGAAAAAAAAAGAAAAAAAAGAAAAAAAGAGAAATCAAGCTGAATTCTTTTTTTTTTCATTTCTTAGATAAAATAAAAGAAAAAAAAACTCCTGAAAAAGTGTTTTCTCAATTTTGCTCATTTCTTTCTAGATGAAAAACGAGTAAACGGTCGGTTTATTGGTTATTCTGTTTTGAAGACAAAAACGAAAAAATTAATTATCTGAAGGTACACGTCTTCAAAACGGAATAACCAATAAACCGACCGTTTACTTGTTTTTCATCTAGAAAAGGGTTTTGAGGGAGGGACCAAAATGCAAGGGGCAAGTTAAAGGGCTTTATTACAAAAATACATCAAAATACAAACCAAAAACTCCCACAAGTGGGAAAAACAGAAAACAGAACTGTGTAACTCAAAGAAACAAACAAACATGAAAACCAGCCGAAGGTTCAGAGCAGAACAGGAACCAGCCGACAGGGTAAACACACAAAACAATCTGGCACAGGACTGAGACGAGCTTAAAGAGGGAAGCAGGTGCCGCTGATAATGAGCAGGGTGGAGAAACGAGCTGTTGTCAGTGCAACGGAGCTAGCGTTCTCCACATTGCACCTGCAAACACAACAGGGAGAGGGTGAAACAGAAACAAGCACACACCAGAAACAAGCAGGCAGAGGAGACTGTCACCCTGTCACAACATGAATAAACAAAGACAAAAGTGGCAGGGATCCCAGAGGTCAGTAGTTACAGAAATACTCAAACCAGCCCATTTGGCACCAACAATCATGCCACGGTCCAAATCACTGATATCACATTTGTTCCCCATTCTGATGGTTGATGTGAACATTAACTGAAGCTCCTGACCCGTATCTGTATGATTTTATGCACTGCACTGCTTCCACACAATTGTCTGATTAGATAATCGCATGGATGATTGTTAGTGCCAGTTGGGCTGGTTTGAGTATTTCTGTAACTACTGAACTCCTGTTTTTTTTTAAACACATGACAGTCTCTAGAATTTACTCAGAATGGTACCAAAAATAAAAAAACATCCAGTGAGTGGCAGTTCTGCGGATGGAAATGCCTTGTTGATGAGAGAGGTCAACAGAGAATGGCCAGACTGGTTCAAATTGACAAAGTCTACGGTAACTCAGATAACCACTCTGTACAATTGTGGTGAGAAGAATAGCATCTCAAAATGTTATTCTGAGATGCGGGTTGGCGCTGTTTTGGCAGCACAAGGGGGACCTACACAATATTAGGCAGGTGGTTTTAATGTTGTGGCTGATCGGTGTATATATATATATATATATATATATATATATAGTGTCCCCAAAAATATTTGGACACTTAAGCTGAACTTAAAAATGCATGACTTCCTTTGCTTTTGAGAACAAAACATCAAACACATTTTTTATTGTAAAGAAAGATAACATAAGCACACTTTTCAAGCAGAAAATTTAACAAAAAGAAGCTTGTTATGTTTTAAAGTATAAAACAACAGATTTATGGTTTAAAATTAAGACAAAAATTATTTGGACACTTGAGAATGGCTTCATTAAACATTACAAGTTCAAGTGTTTTAATTTTTAGTTTGCAATCCTTTAATTCGCAGAACTTCTTGACAACATCTGGGCATAGAATCAACAAGTTTCTGTAAAAGCTAGGGGTGCACGGATTGATTGGCCACCGATCGGAATCGGCCGATATTCGTCTTAAATCCGTGATCGGCAATCAGCCGATTGTGCCTAGATTTAGGGCCGATCTTTTTTGCAGCACGCAGGGAATCACACATACACTGCTCCTCTAATGAATGAGCACTTGCTCAACCCTTGATGCATGACTGAATGGCCTCTGGAGGGTGAGTTGTTGGCAATTCTAAGCATTCATGAATTTAAACTTTCAGACATGATGTAATACAGATGAATATGCTGGTTTGTTTTTAAAAATGTATAAAAATTACACATGTATGAATATTAAGCTGCCCATTTTCTAGAGTCATTATGGTAGTTATTCTGACTCGTTGCACAAATTAACAACAAAATAAACAACAAATAAACATGCAAATACATGATACATGACGTGAGTTGTGAAAATCAGACGTTGTGTTGAGCTATAGAGACTGTTTGAGCCATCATGAGCACTTTTAGCTTCACTCTCTTCAACATGAGCATTTTCGGTGTCAATCAAACACGCGGCTCTGCAGGTGCTCTCAGTATCTCATCAGTCTCTCATCTCAGCGCTATCCTGTGAGGATCCCAATTGAAATCAGATTAATATTAGTCACAATACCACCAATAACAGATGTAACTGTTTAACCTTCAATAACGGCATTTGTGTTACAGCAAGATGCCAAAGACAGTAAACAAATCATAGATATTAATGATTTTTCACTGGAGCAGTTTTAGAGCTTGTAATGGATCTATTTGTCTTATTTTTGAATGTATATCTGCTGTGTGTGATGCTCTCATGGTTTTTACTGGTTACCAGTATGTCACAATGACCTTTTGATTTTGACAACAGAACTATTAATAACTGTTTTCAATACAAATAAATGTTAGCAATTCACAATGAATATAATTTTAACGTAATTTTGTTAACACTTAATAAAAAGGTTTCATTTCTTTAACATTAGTTAATGCATTAGGTGGAGCCATGTACAAACAATGAACAATATATTTTTACAGCATTTATTAATCAGTGTTAGTTAATAAATATACAATTGTTCATTGTTAGTTCATGTTAGTTCATAGTACATTAATGTTACTAATACAACTTTTGATTTTAAAAATGTATTAGTATACGTTGTAACTAATATTAAGTTTGTTAGTTCATGTTAACTACAGTAATGTTAAATAATATTAACAAATTGAACCTTTTTGTAAAGTGTTACTGTAATTTTAATGAGCGAGGCATAAACATAACTGCAGAATAAAACTTGCAAAAGTGTGGCAAAGGGCACTTTAAAAAAAATCGGTATCGGCCGATCTTAGTGTTAAAAAAATCGGCCTCAAGTGTCCTGATCAGTGCACCACTAGTGCTTAATATGCAGTTGTTGCCTCTAATTTCACATAGCTACAGATATTTGTTTCATTTAAGACCAGTTTTGCCTGTAAAAGAGCAAATAAACATCTTTTTGATGAACTCTTTCATTCTTTTTTGTCTGTTGCTTAAAGAAAAGAAATTGGCAATCGGTATTGGAATTGGCCCATGGCAATCGGAATCGGCCATGAAAAATCATGATTGGTGCATCCCTAGTAAAAGCTAAATTTTTTAGTTCAGCTTAAGCATTCAAATACTTTTTGGGGACACTGTATATATATATATATACAGTATAAATATATATATATATATATATATATATATATATATATATATTTATACTGTATATTTTCAACATAATTGCATTAGATTTTACTTACCTGTGATTGATGTCTATAAATTATTTAACGTAGCCTATGTTTGAATAAATCTTCTGTCAAATGCCAAAAAAATTGTTTGGAATCTTTAGAGTCCTTTTCCTCAAAAACAAGTTTTTAGGATAGTCACTATTTAAATGATTGAATCTAGAACATGATTAGAAACGTAATAATTATATAATCAGAAAGCTGAGACTTTCTTTTTTAATTCAGTGCATGAAGCTTAAAATATGTTCCTGGGTTAAAGCGACTCAAAATGATGGAGCAGGTCACAATCACAAAATTATTACATTTAAAAAAATATATATATATGAGTTCACAATGTAGCCTATAAACATTGGTGGCCTTAGCTATGTTTCACTTGTTTCAATTGAAACGGGCCCCGCCCTCCAAAGGGCCCCCAACTGACATGCCAGAATTGAATAATTCACCCACTTAAATATATATATATATATATATATATATATATATATATATATATATATATATATATATATATATATATATATATATATATATATATATATATATATATATATATTGTGGCCGTGCAGGCGGCTGACTGGATTCCTGCAATCGTTATTTTTCTCTCCTGCTTGGCTTGCTCCACCTCTGTCTCCCCCTCTTCTTTTCGCTCTCCAGGCCAGTAGTGAGCTGTCCATGGTGTTGAAAGAGCATGAAGCGCAATTCATTGTAAACTACCAGTAGTTTCAGACACTTATAATTACCAAGCAAAATGTGTTATTGCTGTTGTTGTTAATTTAATATGTTTATTGTAATTGTTTAAGCTCTTTTTATGTCGGCCGATACATAACACATAGTGCTATTCAGTGCCGAATAGTAGTTGCCGAAGGGCGAGGCTTCTCCTTATTCCAAAGCAAAAATAATGCCATTGTTTCAGTTTTTAATTAAAGGAATTGTTTGGATTATTTCTATGCTGAGCTGTTGATGCTGAAAGTGCACATAATGCATTTAAGGTGAAGTCCGAAAATATACCATATTGATGAAAACCAACTTGAATCTTTGTTTTTTTTTTCTCTCTTTTATGTTTTTTTTTTTTATGGGGGTAGGGCCCCACATCAGCCCTTAAACAGGTCCCCAGATGCTTAAGGCCACCACTGGCTATAAGCATACACTTCTCTTAATTTAATAACCTATAAAATGTTGTAAAATTATGTTCTTGTGAGAAAATTATTATTTTATAAACATTTTTTTACTTTATGCGCTGTTATAACATTATGTACTGTGATTACATTATGAGTTGCTACAGTGAGTTTATAATGTAATAAATTTCCCATAAAATAACTTCTTGCATTATGCGAAAAACGTTATTACATTTTACGCTCATAATTTTATTATGTTTCGATAAAATTATTACATTATGAACATTTATTACATTTAACTTATTACATTATGTGCAGTTGTTACATTATGCTTTGTTATTACGTTATGAGTTGCTACAGGGTGTAAGGGGTTAAAGGGTAGAAAAGGACCCAAAAGTGACATAAATGTAGTCCATAAAACTTGTACGATATTACAAGTCATCTGAAGGCATACAATCACTATGACGAACAGGCAGAAATTGAAGGCATAATTCAATCTCAAATGAAATCAAATCATTGATCAACTCATGTATACAGAGCCCAAAACAAATATGGTGACATGTCAATAAAATCAATCCTTGTTGGTTTAATGTGAGCTGTAAAGTGAGTTACTTTTAACAGCTATTGAATAGAAATCAGTGATCACAACATTCTTTATAATATAGGCTGCAGATGAACGTAAGTTATATGGATTTGGAATGATCGTGAGGGTGAGTAAATAATGATCGAATTTTCATATTTGGGTGAACCACTCCTTTAAAAGTAATGATTATATCAAGAAACCTTGAAGAAACCTTCACAGCTACCTTCTGAATCTGAGTTGATCTGCAGCAGTTCTTTCTATAGAACTTTATCCTTTTCACCCCTAACAATTATTTTATTATGCTGAGACATACTCTTGAATGTTTGGCCTTGTTACAGACACACAAGGTGACACACACAGGTTTAAATGGCAATTAAAGGTTAATTTCCCAGACCTGTGGCTTTTTAAATTGCAATTAGTGTCTGTGTATAAATAGTCAATGAGTTTGTTAGCTCTCACGTGGATGCACTGAGCAGGCTAGATACTGAGCCATGGGGAGCAGAAAAGAACTGTCAAAAGATCTGCATAACAAGGTAATGGAACTTTATAAAGATGGAAAAGGATATAAAAAGATATCCAAAGCCTTGAAAATGCCAGTCAGTATTGTTCAATCACTTATTAAGAAGTGGAAAATTCAGGGATCTCTTGATACCAAGCCAAGGTCAGGTAGACCAAGAAAGATTTCAGCCACAACTGCCAGAACAATTGTTCGGGATACAAAGAAACACCCACAGGTAACCTCAGGAGAAAAAGAGGCTGCTCTGGAAAAAAACGGTGTGGTTGTTTCAAGGAGCACAATACGACGATACTTGAACAAAAATGAGCTGCATGGTCGAGTTGCTAGAAAGAAGCCTTTACTGCGCCAATGCCACAAAAAAGCCCGGTTACAATATGCCTGACAACACCTTGACACGCCTCACAGCTTCTGGCACACTGTAATTTGGAGTGACGAGACCAAAATAGAGCTTTATGGTCACAAACATAAGCGCTATGTTTGGAGAGGGGTCAACAAAGCCTATAGTGAAAAGAATACCATCCCCACTGTGAAGCATGGTGGTGGCTCACTGATGTTTTGGGGGTGTGTGAGCTCTAAAGGCACGGGGAATCTTGTGAAAATTGATGGCAAGATGAATGTAGCATGTTATCAGAAAATACTGGCAGACAATTTGCATTCTTCTGCACGAAAGCTGCACATGGGATGCTCTTGGACTTTCCAGCACGACAATGACCCTAAGCACAAGGCCAAGTTGACCCTCCGGTTACAGCAGAAAAAGGTGAAGGTTCTGGAGTGGCCATCACAGTCTCCTGACCATAATATCATCGAGCCACTCTGGGGAGATCTCAAACGTGCGGTTCATGCAAGACGACCAAAGACTTTGCATGACCTGAAGGCATTTTGCCAAGACGAATGGGCAGCTATACCATCTGCAAGAATTTGGGGCCTCATAGACAACTATATCAAAAGACTGCACGCTGATGCTAAAGGGGGCAATACACAGTATTAAGAACTAAGGGTATGCAGAATTTTGAACAGGAGTCATTTCATTTTTTCTTTGTTGCTATGTTTTGTTTTATGATTGTGACATTCTGTTATAACCTACAGTTGAATATGAATCCCATAAGAAATAAAAGAAAAGTGTTTTGCCTGCTCACTCATGTTTTCTTTAAAAATGGTACATATATTACCAGTTCTCCAAGGGTATGCAAACATCTGAGCACAACTGTATATATATATATATATATATATATATATATATATATATATATATATATATGAGAGAGAGAGAGAGAGAGAGATAGAGAGATACACAGTATATTTGTAATAATGTATCAGTCTTGTTTATAGCTAAAATATTCTGTGCTGTACATAAGGTAGACATTGATTCTTTTCAGCACAGTGCAGTGTCAGCATTATGCACATTTATGCACACAAAGAATGAGATGCATGAATTGAAAGAAGGTGTGCTCTGCATTTCTTAAAACAAGTGCTGTGCCGTATTTATGCCCTTCGGGCATTCCTTTTACTGCTGTAAACAAGGTGCAACTCTTTCTTCCATGAAAGCCACCCCCCCACCCCCCTTTTTACATGCAAACACTACATGCCAAGTCTACTTCTGTATCTCAGTCTGCTCTCTTAACAAGCACGTCTGGAGGAGTGCTGATTATAGCGCTCATGTTGAATCTGACAGAAATGATCCATCTTCTCTCATTCCACAATTGGCCACAGTGGTTCCGAATGGATGCACAGGAGTACAGCATCAATTTAAAATGTGGCTTGGACCTGACAGGTTTACTGTAAGAGAGAGGTGGTCTGCAATACATTTCAGCATAAGTGATGTCTCAAACATGCTACTTTTTTTAATGGCTTTGCCCATGGCAGAGTAAAAAAAGGTCAAAACATGGTCTTATGTCTCCTGAGTATTGTGAACACATGGCCCAGCTGTGTGGGGTAAATTAAAATGTGTCCTCATGTGGAAGAGGTCGCTCTCTGGCATTGCTGTTGGCCGGAACCTTTGATCCTCCATCCATCACCAATGTTTCAAGCCATAATGTATGAGCTTCTGTTTTTTTTTTGTTTTTTTTAAACTGCAAAAGTTCTGCGTGCTGCCGTCAGATCTGCAAGCCTCAAGATGCTGGAGTTCTTGAAAAACAGGCTTCTGTGCAATAAGTGGTTAAAGTATCATAGTTAATTAGGGGTAATTCATAATTATGGATGGCATTTCTGTGGATATACTGTATAAGAATTGAGATGAATGAGAACTGAGAGTGTGATCTCATTGAATTACAGATATAGGTAAAAATATACCATGCTGGTTTTATGTTTTTCTAGAAAGGTTTTGCAGTTTCATGTGGCAAAGAATAATTGAGACAAATGGCTCCCTGGAGAGGAGTTGAAGGACCCAGATGTAGTGCTTTAAAGGAATATTCCAGGTTCAATACAAGTTAAGCTTAATCGACAGCATTTGTGGCATAATATTGATTACCACAATAAAATATTTTGACTCATCCCTCCTTTACTTAAAAAAAAAAGCAAAAATTGAGGTCACAGTGAGACACTTACAATGGAAGTGAATGTGGTACATTTTAAGAGGGTTTAAACGCACAAATGTGAAGCTTACGGTGGTAAATCGAGCTTACGGTTAACAGTGTTATGTTGTCATGGCAACAAAGTGGTAAAGTTTTATATAACTTTACACAGATAAGGTTAGTGAGCAATTTTTGTCACACTCAAATCATGTTAACTGTCAAGATCTCTGATCTGGTTGTGAGTCATTCTGTTATGTTGTGTTTCCCGCTTTCCTCATCTGTCTTTGTTTGTTATCCCGCATGTTCACAGTTTGATGGGCTCGTTATCCTGATCAGCCACACCTGTCCCTTGTTTCCCTTTCCCTTTATAACTCCCTCGTGTTTGATGTCTTGTGCCAGACTGTATTGTGACTTACCTAATTTCTGTTTGGTCTCTCGTCGGTCTGTTTCCTGTTGTTTTGTTTCTGTGTGTTTTGTGTGCAGCCCTCAGTCATTCCTCCTCTTCGTTGACTTCAATTTGGCCAGCATGGACCCCTCCGCACAACCGGATCTGATGTCAGCAGTTTCGCAGCAGGGAGTTTTGCCGGGTCGTCATGAGAATCAACTAACCACTACTAACCAGATTCTTGAGGCCATGGCTCAACAGCTTTCTAAACTTACAGAGCAGTTACGGCAGCTGTGGAGCATGGCCAAATCCTCTGCTTCCGTTGTGTCCTCTCTGTCTCCGCCTCTCGTCAGCCCTCCTTGTCCAGCGCAGATCGGGGCCATGCCTCGACCCACCTCCTCTCTATGACAGAGATCCCAGGGTCTGCAGGCCTTTTTTGTCTCAATGTTCCTTGATTTTCTCTCTTCAACCATCATCGTTCCCCACCGACACTGCGAAGATCACTTACGTCATCACCCATCTCACCAGACGAGTGTGCGAGTGGGGAACAATGGTGTGGGAAACCCAGTTTGCCTGTTGTGTGAGCTACAGTGCATCCGGAAAGTATTCACTTTTTCCACATTTTGTTATGTTACAGCCTTATTCCAAAATGGATTAAATTCATTATTTTCCTCAAAATTCTACAAACAATACCCCATAATGTCAACGTGGAAGAAGTTTGTTTGAAATCTTTGCAAATGTATTAAAAATAAAAAACGAAAAAAATCACAAGTGCATAAGTATTCACAGCCTTTGCTCAATACTTTGTTGAAGCACCTTTGGCATCAATTACAGCCTCAAGTCTTTTTGAGTATGATGCTACAAGCTTGGCACACCTATTTTTGGGCAGTTTCTCCCATTCTTCTTTGCAGGACCTCTCAAGCTCCATCAGGTTGGATGGGGAGCATCGGTGCACAGCCATTTTCAGATCTCTCCAGAGATGTTCAATCGGGTTCAAGTCTGGGCTCTGGCTGGGCCACTCAAGGACATTCACAGAGGTGTCCCGTAGCCACTCCTTTGTTATCTTGGCTGTGTGCTTAGGGTCGTTGTCCTATTGGAAGATGAACCTTCACCCCAGTCTGAGGTCCAGAGCGCTCTGGAGCAGGTTTTCATCAAGGATGTCTCTGTACATTGCTGCATTCATCTTTCCCTCGATCCTGACTAGTCTCCCAGTTCCTGCCGCTGAAAAACATCCCCACAGTATGATGCTGCCACCACCATGCTTCACTGTAGGGATGGTATTGGCCAGGTGATGAGCGGTGCCTGGTTTCCTCCAGACATGACGCTTGCCTTTCAGGCCAAAGAGTTCAATCTTTGTTTCATCAGACCAGAGAATTTTGTTTCTCATGGTCTGAGAGTCCTCCAGGCAGGCTGTCATGTGCCTTTTACTGAGGAGTGGCTTCTGTCTGGCCACTCTAGCATACAGGCCTGATTGTTGGAGTGCTGCAGAGATGGTTGTTCTTCTGGAAGTTTCTCCTCTCTCCACAGAGAAATGCTGGAGCTCTGTCAGAGTGACCATTGGGTTCTTGGTCACCTCCCTGACTAAGGCCCTTCTCCCCCGATCGCTCAGTTTGGCCGGGCAGCCAGCTCTAGGAAGAGGCCTGGTGGTTCCAAACTTCTTCCATTTACGGATGATGGAGGCCACTGTGCTCATTGGGACCTTCAATCCTGGGACAATCCTGTCTCGGAGGTCTACAGACAATTCCTTAGACTTCATGGCTTGGTTTGTGCTCTGACATGCACTGTTAACTGTGGGACCTTATATAGAGAGGTGTGTGCCTTTCCAAATCATGTCCAATCAACTGAATTTATCACAGGTGGACTCCAATCAAGTTGTAGAAACATCTCAAGGATGATCAGTGGAAACAGGATGCACCTGAACTCAATTTTGAGTGTCATGGCAAAGGCTGTGAATACTTATGTACATGTGATTTTTTTTTTTTTTTTTAATACATTTGCAAAGATTTCAAACAAACATCTTTCACATTGTCATTATGGGGTATTGTTTGTAGAATTGAGGAAAATAATGAATTTAATCCATTTTGGAATAAGGCTGTAACATAACAAAATGTGGAAAAAGTGAAGCGCTGTGAATACTTTCCAGATGCACTGTATGGTGAGTTCACATCTGAGATGAAGAAGGTTTTTGATCAGTCTCTTCAAGCGAGGCAACGCGCTAACTCTGTGATTTCCGCCAGGGGGAGTGATTGGTGATGGATTACTCCATTGATTTCTGCACTCTCGCTGCTGCTGGTGACTGGAATGAGGGGGCGCAGTGGGACCTCTTCATGTATGGGCTTGCTGAGCACATTCAGGATGAATTCAATCTTGTCAGTTTGGCGGCCCGGGTGGATAACCGTTTGGCTCTTTGCCGTCAACGGCATCTGCCCCATGCCCCAGTAGCCTGGAGGGATGAGTTCCGTTTCCTCAGCACTTTTGTCAGAGCCTCCTGAAGCAGAACCCATGCATGTTGGTCTAATTCGCCTATCCGTGGAGGAGAGGTGACGTCGTATCATGTTGGGCTGTGTCAGATCTGGAGATTTTCCAACTCATGTCTGATAAAAGCCACCACTCACCAGTAGAAGAAGGCTTACTGGTGAGTGCCATGTCTGTTAAGTCTGCCCCTAACCATTGCATTCTCCTCCCTGCCATGCTCCGCTGAAGGAAGAGCCAACACCACTGCTCGGTATTCATTGATTCTGGGGCTGAGGGGAATTTCATTGACTCCTCGCTGGCCATCCAGTGGGGTCTGCCATCTACTCGGACAGCCAGTGACCTCAGTGGAAGACCGTTGGAGAGGATCTTCCAGGTCATGGCCTCGGTGAGTCTGCTTTTTTTTGGCAATCATGAGGAGGAGATTGAGCTTTACCTAATCAGGTCGCCCTTTGCTCCAGTAGTATTGGGGCACCCCTGGTTAGTGAAGCACAATCCTCAAGTTTGTTGGGCGAAGGGCTCCATTTCTTCTTGGAGTTCCTATTGCCTTGAGCATTGTCTGGGAGATGCACCTTCTCCTGTCTTGTCTTCTCCTGTGTTTTAGGTCGAACTGGTAGATCTGACTGGGGTTCCGGACGATCACCATGACCTGGCAGGGGTGTTCATCAAGTCCTGGTCTGCATCTCTCCCACCACATCACCCGTATGACTGTGCGGTGGATCTGCTGCCAGGAACTTCTCTGCCATGGGGCCGACTTTATTCATTGTCTGTTCCTGAGTGGAAGGCCATGGATAGGTACATCGAGGAGTCTCTGGCAGTGGGGCTTATCCGCTCTTCCTCATCCCTGACTTGCGCAGGATTCTTCTTTGTGGGGAAGAAGGATGGTTTGCTTCGACCCTGCATCGATCTTCGGGGATGAACGACATCACCATTAAGAACAGGTATCCATACACCTTTGATGTCTTCAGCTTTTGAATTATTGCAGGGGGCAACCGTTTTTACAAAATTGGACCTGCACAACTCCTATCACCTTATGCGGATGAGGGAGGGGGATGAATAAAAGATGACTTTCAACACCCCTACGGGGCATATTGAGTGCTTAGTCCTGCCTTACGGCTTGTCCAATGCCCCGGCTGTCTTCCAGACCTTGGTGAACGATGTGCTGCGAGATATTGTCAATTGGTTTGTTTTTGTGTACCTGGATGACATAATGATCTTCTCTCAATCTCTCCAGGAGCACACCCAGCATGTCCACCAGGTTCTCCAGAAGCTCCTCAAGAACCAGCTGTACGTTAAGTAGTGTCAGTTCCACGCATGGTCAGTTCTGTTCCTGGGGTGTGTAGTCTCCTCCAAGGGGATTCGGAGTTGGACAATCCCTGATTCTCGCAACGCCCTGCAGAGGTTTTTGGGATTCGCCAACTTTTATAGATGATTTATTAAGAACTACAGCCAGGTTGCTGCTCCTCTGATGGATATAACCTCCACCAAGAAACCATTTCTGTGGTCGACCCATTCCCAGGCAGCCTTTGATAAGCTTAGATCCTTGTTTACCACAGCGCCATTCTCATTTTCCCTGACGTGTCTCATCGTTTCGTGGTGGAGGTGGATGCATCAGAGGTAGGTGTCGGAACAGTCCTCTCACAATAGTCTTCTTTGGATGATTTGACTCACCCCTGTGCCATTTTCTCTTACCATCTCTCACAGGCTAATTGTGAACACATTGTACAGCACATTGGTCAACTGTTGTTGTTTTTAAACTGTGCTATATAAATAAAATTGAATTGAATTGAAAATTGAATGGAACTATGACATCGGCAGTTGGGAGCTGTTGGTGGTTAAGCTGGCCTTGGAGGAGTGGGGCCACTGGTTGTAGGGTGCAAAGGAACATTTTGTGGTATGGATGGACCATAAGAACCTGGAGTAAATTCAATCGGCTAAGAGACTGAACTCCCGGCAGGCCTGTTGGGTACTTTTCTTTGGGTGGTTTGATTTTTCCATCTCATACCATCCGGGCTCCAAAAATACCAAGCCTGATGCACTCTCTCAGGTGTTTCTGGGGTCCAAGCATCCAGTCTGTCCCGACCCCATCCTCTCTCCCACTCAGGTGGTGGCTGCGGTCTCATGGCAGATCGAGGCTTGGGTTAATAGAGTGCTCAGGATGGTGCCCACTCAGAAGAGGTGTCCAGGGGGTTTGTTGTTTGTCTCTAAGTCCGTTTGATCACCAGTCCTCCAGTGGAGCAATGCCTTCAATACTGCCTGTCATCCAGGAGTCAGGCGCACACTGGCGCGTCAGAGGCTCTGGTGGCTGACAATGTCTAGAGATATCTGTCGGTTCGTGGCAGCCTGTTCGGTCTGTGCTCAAAACATGTTTTCCAATCGCCCACCTGCCGGTCTCCTCCAGCCCCTTCCCATCCCCTCTCATCCCTGCTCCCACATCACCCTTGAATTTGTTACTGTTCTTCCCCCTTCCCTAGGCAGTACCGTGGTGTTAACGATGGTGGACCATTCCTCCAAGGCTGCCCATTTTATTCACCTCCCCAATCTTCCCTCTGCCTGAGAGATGGTGACCGCTGTCATGGGCCATGTCTTCCATATCCATGGCCTCCCAGTGGATGTGGTCTCCGACAGAGGCCCACAGCTCATCTCTCATTTTTTGGAGAGTTTTGCCGGAAGTTAGGGCACTCCGTTAGTCTGATTCCATCCCTAAACTAATGGCCAGACCGAGTGGGCCAACCAGGACCTTGAACAGATGCTCCGTTAACTTTCATGGATTGAGTATGCTCACAATTCTTTGCCTGTGTCATCTACGGGTATGTCGCCTTTTCAGTCTTGTCTGGTTTATCAACCTCCTTTTATTCTCTTCCCAGGAACTGGACTCTGCTGTCCCCTCAGCTGTGGCGTTCACGAGATGGTTTCGCCGGACCTGGCACGGGCTCGGAGGGTTCTACTCCAGGCTAGGAACTACACCATGGCCCATGCCGATTGTTGCCGCTCGGCCCCAACCCTCTATGTCACAGGTCAAAGAGTCTGGTTGTCCACCAAGGACCTTCTGCTTAATAGCCCCACCCGCAAGCTTTCCCCCATTTTGTGGGTCCTTTTCCTATCTCTAAAGTCTTCCGGTGGTGGTGCGGCTCAAACTTCCTCCCTGCCTGGGTAGGGTCCATTCGGTTTTTCATGTCACCTGGATCAAGTCCATGATCCGTTCCACCCTTAATTGTGTGTTTTGTGTGCAGTCATTCTTCCTCTTCATTGCCTTCCTTACCTGGTTCTAGCAGATTCACTCCGCTCACCTTTCCGCACTGGTTCTCCTGGATTCCCGTTCACTTCATCGGATGTTGGTTTCCACCTCTCCCCTGTGCCAGCTCGCTGGTGTCTCCGGGATGGATATATTCCCCTCAGCCCTGCGCTTCAGCTGCCGCCTGCTCTGCTCTTCACAGTGCTGTTTTAGTTGACTTTTTGTTGTTTTGATGAAATTCATCAAAGCACTGAAAATTATGTTTTTCTCTGGATCCTCCTTGACTGGTCCTGACATTATCACACATAATGTTAACTTCTTGTGGCAATACTTTTGAAAAAGTGAGTATATTAATGTTTACGTATTGTCACCATTAACTTCCATTGTAAGTGCCACACTGTCACCACGATTTTTGCTTTTGTTGTAGAAAAGGAGTGACGAGTCAAAAGTTATTTTGTGGTTATTAACATTATGCCACAAATGCTGTCGATTGAGCTTAATTTTTATTGAAACCGGAATATTTCTATACGGAATAGCTCACCCCCCAAAAAAGTCTGTCGTTATTTAATACCTAATGTTGCTCCAAACCCACATGACTTTCTTTCTTCCATGGAAAACAAAAGGTACATTTTTAAAAAGCCTTCACAAGGTTTATTTGCAATAATGCAAGTGAATAGTGACTCCAGTAGTGTCTGTCAAACTCAAAAACACAGGACATTATGAGAACCAATGAGGATTTATGTTGTGGACGTGAGCGCCATATTCAAGTGCTTCATTAAAAATTTGACCTAATTTGATTTGAGTGTGAATAATGACTAAAATTTTGTTCTGTTCAACACAAGTGATTGTATTGCTTCAGAAGACTTGGAAAATTGAAAGTCATAATGCATTTGGAGTGAGATTAGGATAAATTAATAATGACCGAATTTAAATTTTTGGGTGAACTATTCCTGAACAAAATTACAAAATTAGATAAGAACAAGACTTCAGCCAAACTAAGATTTTAAGACAACAATGAAATCAGAAACTCTCCCAAAAGAACCACAGTGCTAGACAAGGACAAGTGGCAAACACAGATTATGTTCCCAATCAACTTGGAAACCTGTATTTAATTTTTTTTTTTCATAACTTGAAAATAACCACTGAAATGATGCTCATGGTTGGACATCAAATCAACTCAGTGAGAAGTGCCATTGATTTTTAAGATGGCGCCTGTGTTACAGCACTGCATGAAGTGGAAGAAGTGGTTCAATCATCAATGAATGTGTTCGCCTATTTTGCTCATTAATGATCTACTAGCTAACCAAGTAGATTATTATAGCTAGTTTAGATTATACTAGATTAGTTCGATTATTACTAAGATTACCTATTTATTTAATAGCTATTTAACTAATAGCCATTTAGCGAGCGATAATGTCACATCTGAAAGACTGGGAATTGCAACTTGAGTATTCCCACATTAATACTTTAGAACTAATGATAAAACAGGACACACCTGAACAAAATCACAGTGAGGAAAAAGAATAGTCAAAATAATAAGACAAGAACCCAACTGAATCAAAACATCGTACTTTTTTCTCTCGTTCACATCATTTACATTTATTCATTTGGCAGGTGCTTTTTTCCAAAGCGACTTACAAAAGAGGAATATTTTACAAGCGAATCATCTTAAGGAGACAGTGGTACGAATAGTGCCATATTACAAAGTTTCACTAGCATCAGAATAGTAGTATTCAAGATAGATTAAAGTGAACAAAAAAAAAAAACATTTCATATAGCAAAAATAACATTTATAAAGAATAGCTTTTCACATCTATTCAAAACCTATTCACTTTTTTAATTGATTTATTCATTGTTGAAATAAGAAATCATCTTTTAAGAAAATAATAAAAGAGGTATACAAATATAATGTAAATTGTGTAATTACCCTTTAAGTATTGAGGTACAGTAAGGACAAGTTCATCAGTTTTCAGGTTTTTCACGACTGACTTGAGTATTCTGTTGTGCTACCTCTGCACTTCTGTTGAATTACATGTACTGTATGCTAGGCCTTACCTAAGAATACAGAATGTGAGTGGATACTGATAGTCTAAGCCACACTTACATCTGAGCACAACAAACAGAGAGAGAAAGATCCTGTTCCTGTTACTGCCGGTATGCTGCATGAGTCTGTGTTTGTAGCTTGCTAGCCTGCTTAGCACTGCTAATTCTTATACGTTCATTGTTTTATCATTTGCCATTTTATTGTGTGCTTCGCTTTTTTCTGCTTTTCTACTGTATCAACTGCATGTATTTTACAGCGTGCATCCATTTCTCTCTGTTTTCTTTTCTTTTTTTCCACTTGTCTACATCGCACATCTCGACTGGGTGCATTAGTTTTCTCCTCTGTGTTTTACACAGATTATTGCATCAATCTCAAACATCTGCTGATCAGGAACCACATCGATCTCAAACCCTCGCCACTCAAGAACAACCATAACAACAACAACAACAAACAATTGTGGTAAGTCATGGCATCTGCTCATCTTATTTCTTCTTGCTTTGCATACCACAAGTTCACTATAACTTCTTCCATCAGCAGTGAGGGATTTACATGTGATAAATGTAAGGAATTATCCAGGCTGATGGAGAAGGTTAATGAGTTAGTGACATGCATCCGAACGCTAGTGGAGGTCAGTGAGAAAGAGAAGCTGGAAGATACTGTTTCGGATGTGGGTAGTGCAGCGAGCAACACACACATTTTGGTTCCAGCTGTAGAGCCCCTGCAGCAGGGCATTTGGGTGACGTCTCAGCGCCATACTCACTCAGTAAAGCAACACCACTCTCCCATTCCTGTTAGGGTTTCCAATTGATTCTCCCCAATCAGTGATGCACCCACTGAGAATCATGTTGAAAGAGCCTTAGTAATAGGTGATTCTATTGTTAGGAACGTGGAAATTGAGACACCAGCCACTATTGTTAAATGCATTTCGGGGGCTCAGGCCCAAATTTACAAATGCTGGCTAATGCTAAATGTAGATTTTCTAAAATTGTTATTCATGACGGCACTAACGATGTCTGGCTTTGCCAGTCGGAGATCACTAAAGGTAAATGTTAAAGAGGTGTGTGAACTTGCAAAAACTATGTCAGACACTGAAATATGCTCTGGTCCCCTCCCTGCTCGTCGTGGTGATGAGGTTTATAGTAGATTAGTGTTACTGAATGGCTGGATGTCTGAGTGGTGTCTGGAGAATAGCATAGGATTTATAGACATTTGGAAGAGTATTTGGGGAAGACCTGACCTGCTAAAGAAAGACAGACTCCATCCCTCCAGGGAAGGTGCCGCTCTCTTCTCTAGTAATTTGGCTCATAGTCTTAATAGTGATAGTATTTGACAAATCTAGATATCATATAGAGACTGTGTCTGTTCCCCAAACTACCAAACACAAACCCCTCACTAAATCATATAGACAAAATCTGATTAAGGTCAAACTTACAAAAAAAAGAAAAAAAGAAAAAAAACCCCACAAAATTTAAGATAAATATCATACAAATGTAGGGCTACTAAACATTAGATCTCTTTCAACCAAAGCACTAATTGTAAATGAAATTATTACAGATCATAGTTTGGATGCACTCTGTTTGACTGAAACTTGGCTTAAACCAGATGAATATATTAGTTTAAATGAATCTACTCCCCCAGGTTATTGTTATAAACATGAGCCTCATCTAAAGGGTCGAGGAGGAGGAGTTGCTACAATTTACAGTGAAGTTTTTGGTGTCACTCAGAGGACAGGATATAAGTTTAAGTCTTTTGAACTAGTAATGCTTAATGTGACACTGTCAGATATAAAGAAAATTAAAAAAAACTCTGTCGTCTTTTGCCCTTGCTACAGTATATAGATCACCCAGGTTGTATTCTGACTTCCTTGGTGAATATGCATATTTTCTATCAGATCTAGTAGTTACTGTAGATAGAGCTTTAATTGTTGGTGACTTCAACATTCAAATAGACAATGAAAATGACACATTGGGATCAGCATTTTTCAATATTCTCAACTCTCTTGCAGTCAGACAAAATGTGACAGGACCAACTCATCACCATAATCATACGCTAGATTTGATTCTGTCATATTGAGTTGATGTTGATACTATAGAAATTCTACAACAGAGCGATGACAACTCAGATTATTATCTCGTCTCTTGTTTGTTGCGATCAGCTAATGTCACTCAATCTACACATGCTATCATTCAGGTAGAACTATTCTTTTGACTACTAAAGATAGCTGCACTAATAATCTTCCAGAATTATCCCACATACCCAGTAAGTCTAGAAGATCTTGATGTAATAACAGAAAATATATACACAGTCTTCTCTAGCACTCTTGATAGTGCTGCCTCCCTTCGATTAAAGAAAATTAAAGAAAAAAGCCCCACACCATGGTACAATGATCACACTCATGCACTCAAGAGAGTAGCTCGGAAAATGGAGCGCAAGTGGAAGAATACAAAATCAGAGGTATTTCGTGGTGCATGGAAGGATAGTGTCTGTAGCTACTGACAGGCACTAAAAGCTGCCAGGTCAGTATAATTGAGCAAACTCATAGAAAATAACCACAACAATCCTAGCTGTTTATTCAGTACAGTGGCTAAATTGGTTAGGAATAAAGCCTCGACTGAACCAGATATTCCATTGCAGCACAATAGTAATGACTTCATGAATTTCTTTACTGATAAAATAAAAATCATCAGAAATAAAATTGGAATTATGCAATCAACTATCACAGCACCTCAGAAAACAGTGTCTCATAATTTTCCTCACGAGCAACTTCAAACCTTCGCTGTCATAGATCATGAAGAGCTAACAAAATTTATCAAAAAATCAAAAGCCACAACATGTACAGTATGTTAGATCCAGTACCAACTAAGCTCTTAAAAGAGGCATTCCCTGTAATTTCAGAACCTCTTCTTAATATTACTAACTCCTTGCTGACCTAAGACAGTCAATGTTTTCTATGATTAAATGTCAGGAATTGTGAAAAACTGAGTTTAAATGTATTTAGCTAAGTTGTATGTAAACTTCTGACTTCAACTGTATATATCTATATCTATATATATATATATATATATATATATATACACACCGATCAGCCACAACATTGAAAGCACCTACCTTATATTGTGTAGGTCCCCCTCGTGTCACCAAGACAGCTCTGGCCCATCGAGGCATGGACTCCACAAGACCCCTGAAGGTGTCCTGTGGTATCTGGCACCAAGACGTTAGCAGCAGGTCCTTTAAGCCCTGTAAGTTGCAAGGTGAGGCCTCCATGTATCGGACTTGTTGGTCCAGCACATCCCATAGATGCTCAATCGGACTGAGATCTGGGGAATTTGGAGGCCAAGTCAACACCTTGAACTCTTTGTCATGTTCCTCAAACCATTCCTGAACAATTTTTGCAGTGTGACAGGATGCATTATCCTGCTGAAAGAGGCCACTGCCATCAGGGAATACTGTTGCCATGAAGGGGCGTATGTGGTCTGCAACAATCTTTAGGTAGGTGGTACATGTCAAAGTAACATTCACATGAATGCCAGGACCAGGCCAGGCCACCTTCTTCCATTGCTCCATGGTCCAGTTCTGATGCTCTTGCTCTTGTTCTTGTAGGCGCTTTTGGTGGTGTACAGGGGCCAGCATGGGCACTCTGACTGGTCTGCGGCTAGGCAGCCCCATACACACCAAGCTGTGATGCATTGTGTGTTCTGACACCTTTCTGTCATGGCCAGCATTAAGTTTTTCAGCAATTTGCACTACAGTAGCTCTTCTGTGGGATCGGACCTGACGGGCTAGCCTTCGCTCCCCTCCAGAGCATCAGTGAGCCTTGGGCGCCTATGACCCTGTCGCCGGTTCACTGGTTGTCCTTCCTTGGACTACTTCTGGTAGGTACTAACCACTGCATCCTGGGAACACCCCACAAGACCTGCCGTTTTGGAGATGCTTTGACCCAGTTGTCTAGCCATCACAATTTGGCCCTTGTTAAAGTCGCTCAGGTCCTAATGCTTTCCCATTTTTCCTGCTTCCAACACATGAAATTCAAGAACTGACTGTTCACTTGCTGCCTAATATATCCCACTTATTGCACTACAATTCTACTTGCTATATAAATAAATGAGCATGACAAATTTATCTAAATTATTTTATTAGCCTACTTGTAGAGATCGCAGAGTGATACTAAAAGTAGGAAAGAAGACTCGCACTACTCGAATGATCAGTGAAATATCACTTAATCCCTGGATGTGAGGTCTTCTGGATTGTGTGACTGACCAGTCAGAATTGAGTTTTCCAGAGAGCCATGTAATAAATAACCTTTATATATGGCTCATAGTGTACATGTGAGCAGTATGGGAAATATTGTGTAATGGATTGCATGGAAAAATTAAAAGTAATGTAAGATGTTCTCTTTAATTTCACAGTAGATCTTAGTAATAAACATAAAAAGTGCTCTGATGATTTTGAACAGCGAACCCGAACACATTTTTCAAAATGTGTGCATTTTGCCCTGTTACATCATTCAAGAAGATGGAGAAACATCCTGCTAATATCAGCCTCAGCTCACCTTTGACAGATAACCTGTGATTTCTGAATCAATCCTTCCTTATTTAAAGCCTTTGGGCCAGCTCCTCACAGCACTCATCATTTTCTTTTCTACCCAGAGTGACTGAGAGGCAAATAAACTTAAAGCACCACACAGCATTAGAGTTATAGGAATAGCTACAGGCTAACATGAATCATGAGTCTCTCAGAGGAATACTTTTACAGCTGTCACTGTTTTCCTCTTGCCTGACGTCGACTGTAGTATGAATGAATTAACTGGGTCACAGCTGCTAAGACGAGCACATATTTCAGCTTTCTGTGAAGAGCTTTTTTAAGGCTGGGTGAAAAACCAAAAATGCATGTTAGTGTTATACCTCTTTCTTTTCCTCTTCTCGACAAGAGGCAGAAATGCATGGGACAGAATGATAAATCATTCATAAACCAAACAGCAAACAATGCTGTCTCTCTCTCAATTCAAGTCATTTTTATTTGTATAGTGCTTTTCACAAAACACATAATTTCAAAGCAGCTTTACTGAAAATTATGCTTTAACAGAAAATTAAACTGTAATATTTATAAGGTCTTAGATTCATCATTGTGTAATTGTAAATTGTGTATAAAAATAAATAATTAAATAGTTAAATAATAACTGTGTTTAGAACCCCAGTGAGCAAGCCGAAGGCGACTGTGGCAAGGAACACAAAACTCCATAAAATGTTGGTTAATGGAGAAAAATAACCTTGGGAGAAACCAGGCTCACTGTGGGGCCCAGTTCCCCTCTGGCTAAACAGCACGAATATAATGCCAATATTAGTGTGACAAGGAAGAGGGTGGGTGCCAGGCCATGACTATGCACTAATCAGCCAAGGAGAGGGATAAGTGCAATGAGATGCAGCAGTTCGGGAGAGAGAGAGCTACAGGCAGCTGCCCTGTATGCGTTTGTGTTTATGTTTTTTCTTTATGTTTTAATGTCTCATTAAACATTACTTTGATGCTTCGTCTGGTTCCCGCCTCCTCCTTTCCATTGAACCTTGTTACAATTAGTTATTTGTGTGCAGTGCAAGTCATGGTTTAAAATTTGTAAACTAAGTAATTGTTAAGGGCTAGTGTTTAAACAAAGATTTTGTATGAACTGTAAGATTAATGACTAATGTCTTTGAAGTCCATTCTGGATTAACTGCAGAAGTTCACATAGATGCATTGTCCTTTGTTAATTGGCTGATGAAGGCTTTTGTTGGCAATTAATTTATAGTCTATGTATTCCATTTCAAGAGTGTAGTCCATCAATAAACAAAGGTGATGCAGGTAGAGATCAATGAGGTGCATCGCAGTTCAACCGCCAGGTCATTTCGGTGAGGTTCGGTGGGGTCCATCCTAAATCCAAGGTTCAGGCAGTGACATATGAAGTATCCGATGTCTTATAGTTGGAGTTGGCATCAGTTCATCCTCAGAAGTCCATCGTAAAAAACTGAAGTGATGTCTGGCTAGAACTGGCTGTAGTTTATCGTTATTATATATGAATCCTGAGGTTGAGACAGGGAAACAAACAGAATAATATTAGCGTAGATGCCACTCAATATATTGCAGAGTTATGGATTATTAGAAATGTTTCTGAGAATTGTTTCTGGTTCCAGCAGACCTAACTAAAGCAGCCGAATTGTGAGTTGATGGATAAATTAGGTGTATGCCTGGCTAAATAGATGAGTCTTCAGTCTAAACTTAAACTGAGTGTGTCTGTGTCCCAAACAGTGTTAGGGAGACTATTCCATAGTTTTGGAGCCAAATAGGAAAAGGATTTTTTGGATTCTTATCACTATTAACAGGCCAGAATTCTGTGATCATAATGAACGTGATGCAATATAGCATGGTAGAAGGTCTTTTAAGAACTGTGGAGCTAGACCATTCAAAGCTTTGTATGTAGTTAACAGAATTTTAAAATTAATATGAAATTGAACAGGTAGTCAATGTAATGACGATAAAATTGGGCTAATATGATCATATTTCTTGGTTCTAGTCAGCACTCTGGCAGCTGCATTTTGAACCAATTGAAGTTTATTTATTGAACTTGCAGTACATCCTCCTAGTAATGCATTACAATAATCTAGTCTTGAGGTCATGAATGCATGAATTAGTTTTTCAGCATCAGCAACAGAGAGTATGTGTCATAACTTAGCAATATTTCTGAGGTGGAATAATGCTGTTCTACAAACATTGGAAATTTTATTTTCAAAGGACAGATTGGTATCAAATATAACACCTAATTTCTCCACTGTAGAAAATGATGTAACAATATATCCACTGAGACTCAATTAATATTTTAGTGGCTTATTTTTAGAGGTTTTTGGTCCAATAATTAGTACCTCTGTTTTGTTGGAATTAAGTGATAGGAAATTTCTGGCCATCCAATCTTTGATTTCATTGATACACTCTGCTAATTTGGAGAATTGTAAAATTTCGTTGCATTTAGAAGAAATATAAAAGTTAAAAAATCGGCATAACAGTGGAAACGTATTCCACGATTCCTGATAATATCTCCCAGTGGAAAAATATATAAGTAGTAAAGCAGAGGCCCTAAAGCTGATCCCTGTGGCACTCCATACTTAACTTTTGTTTGATTTGACAATTCCTCTTTTACAAATACAAAGTGGTAGCAGTCTCATAAATAGGACCTGAACCATCCACTAATGCCAACATAATTCTCCAGCCTATTCATTCATGATCTATCATGTCGAAGGCCGCACTAAGATCTAAAAGCACTAGAAGAGAAATGCCGTGGCGATCAGAGGATAAGAGCAAGTCATTTGTAACTCTGATAAGTGCAGTCTCTTTACTGTGATGGGGCCTAAATCCTGACTGAAATTGTTCATATATACCATTTCTCTTTAGAAATGAGCATAGTTGGGACGACATTACCTTTCTAGTATTTTTGACATAAATGGGAGATTTGAAATCTGTCTATAATTAGCCAATTCGCCAGGATCAAGCTGTGGTTTCTTAATAAGCGGTTTGATAACTGCCATTTTAAAGTTTCCTGGGATATGTTCTAAGGATAGTTAGGATCACTACTTATTTTAAGAATCAAAATTCTACTCTACTATTATTCTGAAATGTCAGAATAATTGTAGAGAGAATGATTTAAATTGTTTAAATTGGGTCAAACGTTTTGGGTAGCCTTTCACAAGCTTCTCACAATAAGTTGCTGGAATTTTGGTCCATTCCTCCAGACAGAACTGTTGTAACTGAGTCAGGTTTGTAGGCCTCCTTGCTCTCACATGCTTTTTCAGTTTTGCCCAGTCGGATTGAGGTCAGGGCTTTGTGATGGCCACTCCAATACCTTGACTTTGTTGTCCTTAAGCCATTTTGCCACAACTTTGGAGGTATGCTTGGGGTCATTGCCCATTTGGAAGACCCATTGCGACCGAGCTTTAACTTCCTGACCGATGTCTTCAGATGTTGCTTCATATATCCACATAATTTTCCTTCCTCACGATGCCATCTATTTCATGAAGTGCACTAGTCCCTCCTGCAGCAAAGCACCCCAACAACATGATACTGCCACCACCATGCTTCACAGTTGGGATGGTGTTCTTCGGCTTGAAAGCCTCACCCTTTTCCCTCCAAACATAATGATGGTCATTATAGCCAAACAGTTACATTTTTGTTTCATCAGACCAGAGGACAAATTTTCCAAAAAGTAAGATCTTTGTCCCCATGTGCAGTTGCAAACTGTAGTCTGGCTTTTTTATGGCAGTTTTGGAGCAGTGGCTTCTTTCTTGCTGAGCAGCCTTTCAGGTTATGTCGATATAGAACTCGTTTTACTGTGGATATAGATACTTGTCTACCTGTTTCCTCCAGCATCTTCACAAGGTCCTTTGCTGTTGTTCTGGGATTGATTTGCACTTTTCACCTCAAACTATGCTGATCTCTAGGAGACAGAATGCATCTCCTTCCTGAGCGGTATGATGGCTGCATGGTCTCATGGTGTTTATACTTGTGTACTATTGTTTGTACAGATGAATGTGATACCTTCAGGCATTTGGAAATTGCTCCCAAGGATGAAGCAGACTTGTGGAGGTCCACAATTTATTTTCTGAGGTCTTGGTTGATTTCATTGGATTGTCCCATGATATCAAGCAAAGCCAAGCTCTTCAGACGGTTGGATGAGAGGGTCCTAATCCAGAGCTGTCCAAAGAGCTCTAGCACTGCGGGCCACAAAGTCACCAGTGACTTAGTCTAATGACTCAGTCAGTCTGATGGTGCTGGACCGGCACCTCTGGCTAAATCTCACAAAGATACATAATGCAGAGAAAGCCGCTCTCCTCGACACCCCTGTGTCACCAGCTGGATTGTTCGGCCATGCTGTGGAAGGCTTTGCAGAGTGCTTCATCGTGGTGCAAAAACAGTCACAGGTGATGAAGCACTTAGCCGGAGTCCGTCGCAACCAGGATGTTGCACAAAATGTTGTTCCTTATATGTCACTCACTTGACATTGTGTCAATGTAGTGACACTAGGGGTCACTCTTGGGTGCCCGAGACACCGCTGGTCTTTGATAAAATGCCAATGAAAATTGGCGAGTGGTATTTGCATGCCACTCCCCCAGACATACGGGTATAAAAGGAGCTGGTATGCAACCACTCATACAGATTTTCTCTTCGGAGCCGAACGGTCATGCTCACTGAGCTGAATTCTACTGTTCATTCACCTCTGCTGGCGCGGATGCCCTAAGCTCCCGTCCAAGCTCTGTAGGCTCACGTTGTCCCTGACGGCTAAAGCCTACAGTGCTGCTGGACAAGCCGCCTCTGCCCTGCACGCCATGGCTCTCCTGCAGGTCCACCAAGCCAAGGCATTGAAAGAACTGCACGAGGGTAGTTCCGCCCCAGATTTGATGCAGGAACTGCGCTCGGTGACTGAACTCGCTCTCCGAGTGACGAAGGTCTCTCGGGCGGACGATGGCCACATTAGTGGTCCAGGAGCACCACCTTTGGCTCAACCTGGACGAGATGGGTGAGGCCGGCAAGACACGGTTTCTTGCTGCCCCCATTTCCCAGGCTGGCCTATTCGGTGACACCATCGAGGACTTTACCCAGCAGTTCTTGGCGGTGAAGCAGCAGATTGAGGCTATCCTGCTCAAGATCCCGCACCCCATCTGCTCGTCAACAAGGGCGTCCCCCTGCGGTGACTGCACTGGCTCCGCCGCAGCCTGCCCCTTTGGCCTGGCCCCGGCGTGGAGCCCACCACAGGAAGCAGATGCCACCAGTCTCATAGTCGGCACCTAAGAACCCACGGAGGTCATCAAAGTGCCCCTGAGACGGGCGACCCAAGGACGAAGGAACCCACTCACCTGGAGCTGGTAAGAAGACCACTCCATCCCCCGGTGAAGGGCTGGGTGGAAAATCTTTTGTTGCCTTTTTGTTTGATTTCGCCGCATGCCCAAGTGGCTGCGGTACCCAACAGTTCAGCAAAAGAGCGGTTTCCTTTCTCCCTGGGTCACACACCTGGTGTGCACGGTCGTCATCACGACTACCGTCCACGGGATTTTCCTTGCAGGATTGGCACTCCAGCGGCAGTCCTTCCGCCCCGAGCGCCCAGCTGTGGCACACAGCCACCCCGATGTGGCAATCTCCACGGGTTACAAGGACAGGCCTCTTCCTCCCCTGTCCCAGGCTGTTCCGGGGGTGGTCAAAAGGAGCCAGGTAAGTGCTTCGATGTCCCTAGACTCAGCATGGCCACGACGTGCTGTGCAACCTCGCGCTCCGCCTCGCCACGAGGCCCCACCTGCCGGTACGTCCGATGACGTTGTCTCCTTGGTCCCCCTTGTGCGGAACTTGGATGTGTGGCTTGCACTTTCCAATCTGTCGCGATGGCTGATCTGGACCATCCGACTCCGCTACGCGATTCAGTTCACCAGGCGCCCGCCCAGGTTCAGTGGTATTCACTTCAACTTGGTCAAGAACGTAAGCGCTGCTACCTTGCGCGCAGAGATCGCTACCCTCCTATGGAAGGGCGTGATAGAACCTGTCCCTCCAGCCGAGATGAAGGAGGGGTTTTACAGCACCTACTTCATCGTACTGAAAAAAGGCAGTGGGTTGCGGCAAATCTTGGACCTGCGAGTACTGAACCGGGCCTTACACAGACTCCTGTTCAAGATGCTGATGCAAAAATGCATTCTGGTTAGCGTCCGGCATCAAGATTGGTACGTGGCGGTAGACCTGAAGGACGCGTACTT
This sequence comes from Myxocyprinus asiaticus, assembly GCF_019703515.2. Classification (NCBI taxonomy): domain Eukaryota; kingdom Metazoa; phylum Chordata; class Actinopteri; order Cypriniformes; family Catostomidae; genus Myxocyprinus; species Myxocyprinus asiaticus. Next base: position 25,771,143 of record NC_059379.1, read on the forward strand.
CCATGTCTCGATCCTTCCTCGACACACCCTTCCTGCGGTTTGCATTCGAGGATCAGGCGTATCAGTACAAAGTCCTCCCTTTCGGCCTGTTCCTGTCTCCTCGCATCTTCACGAAGGTCGCAGAGGCTGCCCTTGCCCTGTTAAGGGAGGTGGGCGTTCGCATTCTCAAATATCTCGATGACTGGCTAATCCTAGCTCACTCTCAGGTCATGTTGGTGCTCTCACACCTCAGCCGACTAGGGCTTCGGGTCAACCGGGAAAAGAGCAAGTTCCTCCCAGTTCAGAGCATCTCTTTTCTCGGTTTGGAGCTGGACTCAGTCTCTTTGATGGCGCGCCTTACGAACGAGTGCGCCCAGTTGGTGCTGGCCTGTTTGAAGGCGTTCAAACAGAAAACAGCGTTTCCACTGAAACTTTTTCAGAGGCTCCTGGGGCATATGGCATCCTTGGTGGTAGCCACCCCACTCGGGTTGATGCATATGAGACTGCTTCAGCACTGGCTTCAGACTCGAGTCCCGAGATGGGCATGGCACCTCGGGACACATCGCGTGGTCATCATGCTGGTCTGTCACAATCTTTTCAGCCCTTGGACCGACCTCTTGTTTCTACGGGCAGGTGTTCTTCTAGACATGGACGGGCCCACGACTGCATTGGCACATCAACTGCCTCGAGTTGCTGGCAATTCTGCTCGCCCTGCGGAAGTTTCGGCCATTGATCCAGAGCAAGCATGTGTTAGTTCGGACAGACAACACAGCAATGGTAGCATATGTCAACCGCCAAGGCAGTCTGTGCTTTCATTGTATGTCACAAATCGCCCGCTGTCTCCTCCTCTGGAGTCAACAGCACTTCAAGTCGCTGCGAGCCACTCACATCCCGGGCAACCTCAACACTACAGCAGAAGCGCTGTCACGGCAGGTTACCCTCAGGGGAGAGTGGAGACTCCACCCTCAGGAGTCGATTCGGACAGGCACAGGTGGACCTGTTCGCCTCCCAAGAATCCTCCCACTGCACGCTCTGGTACGCCCTCACTGAAGCTCCCTTCGGCATAGATGTGCTGGCACACAGCTGGCCCCCTGGTCTGTGCAAATATGCGTTTCCCCCAGTAAGCCTACTTGCACAGACCCTGTGCAAGGTCAGGGAGGACGAGGAGCAGGTCGTCCTGGTAGCACCCTTCTGGCCCACTCAGACGTGGTTCTTGGACCTCACGCTCCTCGCGACAGCCCCCCCCCCGGCGATTTCCCCTGAGGAAGGACCTTCTTTCTCAGGGACGGGGCACCCTCTGGCACCCGCGACCAGACCTCTGGAATCTCCATTTCTGGCCCCTAGACAGGACGCGGTGGTAGACACGATCACTCAGGCTAGGGCCCCCTCTATGAGGCGCCTGTATGCCTTTAAGTGGCGTCTGTTCGCTAAGTGGTATTCTTCCCGACGGGAAGACCCCCAGAGATGCACAGTCGGATCAGTGCTTTCCTTCCTGCAGGAGAGCTTGGAATGAAAGCTGTCCCCTTCCACCTTGAAGGTGTACATTGCCGCCATAGCAGCACACCACTACACAGTCGACCTTAAGTCCTTAGGGAAGCACGACCTGATCATCAGGTTCCTAAGAGGCACCAGGAGGCTGAATCCCTCCAGACCGCACCTCGTTCTCTCATGGGACCTCTCTGTAGTTCTTCAAGGTCTACAGAGAGCCCCCTTTGAGCCTTTGCAGTCAGCCAAGCTTAAGGCACTCTCCTTGAAGACTGCCCTCCTGACTACGCTCACTTCCATCAAGAGGGTAGGAGATCTGCAAGCATTCTCTGTCAGCGAAACGTGCCTGGAGTTCGGTCCGGGATACTCTCATGTTATCCTGAGACCCCGACCGAGCTATGTGCCCAAGGTTCCCACCACCCCTTTTAGGGACCAGGTGGTGAACCTGCAAGCGCTGCCCCAGGAGGAGGCAGATCCAGCCCTGTCGTTACTGTGTCCGGTGCGTGCTTTACGCATCTATTTGGATCGCACGCAGAGCTTTAGGATCTCTGAGCAGCTCTTTGTCTGCTTTGGTGCACAGCGGAAAGGAAGCGCTGTCTCCAAGCAGAGGATTGCCCACTGGCTCATTGACGCCATAACTATGGCATATCACGCCCAGGACTTGCCGCCCCCAGTAGGGCTACGAGCCCATTCTACCAGGGGTGTAGTGGCTTCCTGGGCCCTGGCCAGGGGTGCCTCTCTAACAGACATTTGCAGAGCAGCAGGCTGGGCAACACCCAACACCTTTGCAAGGTTCTACAACCTCCGGGTGGAACCGGTTTCGTCCCAGGTAGTGGCACGCAATACAAGCGGATAAGCTCGGGATAGCCGGCCGGGTGTATCGCTTGCACACAGCACCTTCCACCTCCCTTTGAGCTGAAGACATGTGCCATTAATTCCCAGTAGTGTTCACAAACTTTGTTCCCTGGTTGACTTCCTCCGAGCCCTGTGGCAGTCAAGTTTTTGGAGAGACTCGCTGCCGGCCCAGTACATGTGCTAACTAAGAGTCCTGTTCTGGGGTAGGTGTTCCACATGTGGCGGTTCCCTGTAAGGCTAACCCCATGTGATATATATCTTCCGCTTATTCGTTTCCCTATTGGCAAACTGTGTCTTCCTTGGGCAGAACCCCTCTGCCCCAGTCTCTGCCCCGTTGGGTAGGATCTACCTTGAAGACTCTCCACATGGTTGGAAAGACCATGTGACGTTTTCTTCCACTTAAATATCCCCCCCTCTCTTTGGGCGAGGTGTGGTCTCTGTGGTGTCTTCCCCTTGGGAGGGACACCCCCAACTAGACCTTATATCGGCTCCACAGCATAAAACCTGAATGAATGGTTGCATACCAACTCTTTTTATACCTGTATGTATACTTTTATCAAAGACCAGAGGTGTCTTGGTCTCCCAAGAGTGACCCCTAGTGTCACTACATCGACACAACGTCTCGTTCCCTCCATCAGGGAACGGAGGTTACACAAGTAACCATGATGTTTCTGTGTGTTGTTTTCAAATAAAAAATGTTTTCAACAAAAACAGAAAAGCGCTCATTGCACCTGCACGAGACACACACACATTCACACGGTTTCTTTTACCCTCCCCGCCAGAGTTCATTGGGATGCAACAGAAAATGTTGTTTTTGTGTGTTGTGTTCAAATAGAGAATGCTGTCACAAAAAAGAGAAAAGTTCTCATTGTATCTGCACGAGATGCACACACATTCTTGAAGAAGGGCTCTTCTCCACTTCACGCTTATTTTACTCTACACTTTGTGCACAACTGCTTCTTGGTGGCAAATTGCACTCTATCCCCTCTTGTGAGCAAACAGACACAGATAGGCCCTCACAGGCATGTCCGGCTAGATTCTAAAGATGATCGAACGATCCTGCTCACATGCCGGTCACCTCGCTTCAACGCCGTTCTGTCATCTACAGTCCCATCAAGGGATGCGTCAGTGTTGCATGCAGAAATACACAAACTCCTTGCAAAAAACGTGATAGAGATTGTTCCGAACTGTGATGCCCACAAGGGTTCTACATCCACTATTTTCTCGTTCCAAAGAAAGACGGCAGGCTTCACCCCATTTTAGGTCCGAGACGCTTGAATCGCACACTCGCAAAGCGCCCTCTCAAAATGGTATCTCAAAAACAGATCTTATCACACTCAGGCTAGTTTGTGTCAACAGATCTGAGGGATGTGTACTTTCATTTACAAATTGCACCTCATCACAGGCTGTTTTTGAGATTTACGTTCGATGGAACAGCTTATCAAATCAGAGTCCTTCCTTTCAGTTTATCCCTGACTCCCCGCATGTTCACAAAGTGTATCGATGCAGCACTCGCTCCATTAATGCTGAGCACTGTGCGCATTTTGAACTACCACGATGATAGGCTATTAATAGGATCAGAGGCTCTGTAGTGCAAGCACAGGAATTTACTATGCAATTTAAAAAGCCTGGGCCTCAATGTTAACCGTGTGAGAAGCACACTTTCTCCCAGCCAACAGATCTCCATTTAGGGGATCTGACTTGACTCTGTGAGCATGCGTGCACATCTTACAAGCGAGTGCATCCAGACCACTCTTAAGTTTCTGTCTCAGTTCAAACTGGGGAAAACACTTCCACTGAAGTTATTTCAAAAGTGCTGGGTTTCATGGTGGCAACATCTGCCATCACAACATTTGATCCTTTACACATGAGACCTCTCCAGCGCTGGCTCAAACATTGTGTACCACAGCATGCCTGGCACCAGGGCCACATGCGCACTGGCACAACTTGCCGCTGTCTGGCTGCTCTAGCAATAGAGTTAAAGGACGGATGAACACACATTCTACCTGTGTCCTCATGCGATTCAAGTAAGGGGTTTACATCTGGGCAGAGATAGAATATTATAGTGTGTTATTCTTGTGTATCGATGTTATTGCTTGTACAGTTTACGGACTGCAGTGTCCGCTCATTGCGATTAATACTCAAGGTATTAATTATCATGAATGAGATTTGCTGTGTTGTAGTCCAACCACATTGGACTGTTGTGCATTTTCGCCATCGCGGGTGAGACCGGAAAACTGAGTTTATCCATTAAAGAATCAAAGACCACGGGACGGTTTACGAGCCGTCCACCGCGTCTCTGAGTGATAAACTAACAGCTGCTTTCTCTCCCACGATCATGAAACTGGCTTTGGGGCCGTCACTTTATTCTCTCTCTCACTCGTACTAACCACATACACACACGCGTCCCCTCACAAACATTCTCGCACACATTTTCGGCTAGTAGATAGCTTCGTGATAAAGCTCAGCTTTGTCCCTAAGCTATCGTACAAGTGGATACACGTGGTAACTTGTAGACGCCATTGACTGGTTTCTCTCCGCCCACATTCGTGACTATATTCTCTGGCCGGAAGTCTTGCGTGACATACTCTCCACGAGAGTCACGTCCGCCATTTTGTGCGCGTCCTTCCTTACACACACACACATTCTCTCTCTCTCACACACACACACACCCTCATGTGTTATAGGATTATTTTGGTTTCCATATCTAATCATATCACTGTTTAGTTTGTAGTTGTAAGTCGGAAGTTTATTGACTGCATTGTATTAATTATTCATTGATATTACTGCATAAATAAACTTTGTTATATTTCAAAGAGAAGTGTTTTGGTTTGTTTTGCATACACCTGTGTCACATGCTGATGGGATGTCAGTGCTCGGATTCAAGCCTTCATTCATTGTTTTTTTCCCAAAAATTGATATTCTTCGGATGTCGATTTTCCTAAGAAAACAATCAAATATTGAGACTGTTATACTATCTGGTTATTAGTCCCTGATTCCAGGGTGGTGCCCCGTCAATATTAGTCCTTATTAATATTCTACTGATTTTTGATAATTGATAATTATCTTTGATGATTTTTGAATTTGAATGATCAATAAGATAGTGTTAATTTTAATTAATGTTTCATCGATGTTAATGATTAGTGATTATCTTTGATATTTGTTGATTTAAAGGATTAAAAAAAGCTAACATTGATTCTCATCAATGTTTTATTGATTTTAATAATTAATAATTATCTTTGATAGTTATTAATTGTTGCTAATAACCAAACCTACTCCTAAACATAGCGCACTACATTTACTGGAGCCCCATATGAGGTTTTAATGAGTTAAATTCAATTAATTAATTTAAATATTAATTAATAACTAGAGAAATAATTATCAATTATTTCTGATAGTAACACTGATCTAAACAACCAGTAAAGCCCTACACTATGTAAGGGGATTAATCATTCCTCTATACACTTTGAGGCATGTCTTTGTTGTCGACACCATCCTCTGTGGCCTGTGACGTCCTTTACATATAATTTCTCAAGTGTCTATACTTCTGGCAAGGCCCCTCCATGGAGTATGACATCACTTCAGTCGTGTGGTGTGACTGGATGTTGTTCCCCATAAGTGTTAGTTTAACTGATGCAATATTGAGTGAACCTTTATTGAAAGGGAATGTCTCTGGTTATGCATATAACCTCGGTTCCCTGAGATGAAGGGAACGGGACATTGCGTAAGCAGGCAGCACTACTGACCCAGAGCTACGAGGTGCGAGTGATGCGATCCTTGTCCCTCAGTCAGAAAATTCTGAGGAAATGGTGATTTTGCACCCGCTTATATGGGCAAACGGCACACCTAAAGGGACGGGGCTCATACACCATTGATAATTAGAAATTGCCGTTATTGTATAAGGGCTTCAACTAGGTCGTCGAAGAAGGAATTCCTTATAAGCATCAGCTTAACTGACTCATTCCCTTCATCTCAGGGAACCAAGGTTACATGTGTAACTGGAGACATTACTGCTGGAAGAGGTGTCAGTGAGGCCAGTAGGGGGTGCTCACCCTGCAGTCTGTGTGCATCCTACCACCCCAGTATAGTGACAGAGACACTATACTGTAAAAAAGGCACCGTCCTTCGGATGAGATGTTAAACCGAGGTCCTGGCTCTCTGTGGTCATTAAAAACCCAGGACACTTCTCGTAAAGAGTAGGGGTGTAACCCCGATGCCCTGGCCAAATTCCACCCATTGGCTCATATCAATCATGGCCTCCTGATGACCCCCCTCCATTAATTGGCTGTATCACTCGACTCACTCCTCTCCACCAACAGCTGGTGTGTAGTGACCGTACTGGTGCACTATGGCTGCTGTCACATGATCCAGGTGGATGCTGCACACTGGTGGATGTTGAGGAGAGTCCCCTGTTCACTATGTAAAGCGCTTTGAGTGTAGTGGCAAAGAAGCACTATATAAATGTAACATTCATTCATTCCTCCACTCTGCATAAATGGAGGAAATAAATCAGGGTTTATTTTGCAATAATTATCCCTTATCAACATACAGTATGTACAGTATATCTTATAGTGTATACATAGTCTTTCATAGTTATTGCCATGCTATTTTGGCATTGCAATGCTAGAAAATGAATTTTGGTTCTCAACACAGATATCTAGGGGTGGCATGCTTCTATTTTTATCATACATTTTTATTGTAAATATTTTATTTTATTATTTAAAAAAAGGCCAAACTGGACTAAGCAAATTTAGACGTGTGATTAGATGATTTCAGCCATAGAACTTTATACTGTTTTTACCCACATAAATCATGCAACTTAATCAAAGATTTACATGTATTTGGCTCCATTCAAGTTTCAACTGATGCCAATGATCTTCCAAGCTTCTTCTGAACAGAAAACGCAGAGCATTATGCTGCCACCACCATGCTTGATAGTATGAATTCTGTTTTGGGATGGACTGTATTTGGTTTGCTTTTTGCTTTCAAGCCAAGTATGATTTTAGCTTTCTCAGTGAAAACACTATCAAAGAGGCCGAACCTGTGAAATGCTATCTAGACTGTTGATATCTTGGCAGTTTCTAGTGTCAGCCTAAGAGCTCTGAAAGTCTGTCAGTGTTTTAGCTGACCTCCTGAAAATAACCCTTCTTCTCAGGTTGCTCAATTTGGTAGGAGGGTCAGATCAGTGTAGTGACTCATTGTTGTGTCTTGCTTTTTCCATTTTGTTACGATGCTCTACACTGTGCTCCTAGAAAGCTTTCGAGCTTTATGAATAATTTTGTATCCTTCGGGAAAACCTTCCTCCTTTTTCCATCTTTTCCTCCTAAAAATTTATATTGATGTCAAAATATGTAAGAATTGACCTGATCTGGATTTATAAATGACAAGCATTAAAGTCAGTCATAGGCTATATGTAATTGCTTGATTGCACATGAAATTTGTAGATTTGAAATGAACACAGTTGTGAAGTATTTTGTGTGAATCTCTAAATAAATTAATACAAAACCCATATAATGAGTTTGTGGTTCAGGCATGAAACTCGAAATGCGGCAAGATGATGAGTTCTTTGAACTTGTTATTTGTTAGCCAATCAGCTCGCTCACATGTGATATGTCAGGCCAATCAGCTCACATGGTGTAAGCTGAGAGGTCCTTTGACAAGTAATTGGGTAGCCAATAAACTTGCGTATTCTCTTTGCCTAACATTTAAATTTGCTTGGTTTGCAAGCCGGTTTCACTGCAGTGCGCTGTGTGAGTTTTCTCTGTAACCTTCCACCTCCCCAGCTTTTTGTTGTCATAATTCCTTTTTTAATTATCTTCATAAGATTATTTCTCTTATCATTGTATGCAATTTTACTACAATATAGAAGGACTTCTACAGCAATGGAAAACATCCCATGTAATTATGATTCATTGTGACTTTGAAACACAGCAAAAAAATCAAATAATAATTCAAGGGGAAGTAATTTATGAAAGCACTGTACATACTGTGATACAAAGTACATTCAAGTGTGAAACACACAGTTGAAACAAAAGGGGTTGCATTATGTACATATTATATATACATTTGCACCCTGTTAGTAAGTCGTATGGGCAGGTACATGATGACCATGTGAAACTACAATAATGTACACTTAGTTAGAAGGCACAAATAACAAAGATGAGCTATGATTGCTGGGGTTTTCCTTTAAATAACACTTTTAGACCTGCAATTAACCCAAATGCTAAGTCATTCAAGCATGACACAAAGCTAAAAAATTATGTGCACAGCTGAGGCCAAGTTGCATTGACAACACCTGTGACTAAGAAAGATCTCACTTGACTATCAGAAAATATAGAGGAAGGTATTTTTGTGATGGTGGAGTTGCCACACAGGAACAATACAGTACATACCCTGTCCATTCATTTAAATTGTTGTGGATGTGTGCTGAGAATAGAAGGGGGTTGCATTTATTGTATGTTCTGGTGTGCACAGTTAGTTGTGTGTGTGTATCATCACTTCATGGTACATCTAACACCTAGATATCTGTGAAAAAAAAGTTAAAAGAGAACACAAGCCTGCTCATGTCAAGGGGGATGCATTCATTTGGTTAAGACAAATGGGACTTACACATGATGTCTCACATGCTGACAAAAGGATTTGGATTGGATTGTGCAGAAACATACAGTATGGGAACATTGAGAGCATCTAAAACATAGACGTTTTTATGTGTTTACAAATTTTATGTATTACATTGGTGTGGTCGAGTGATGCTCTGGGGAGAGCGAGTCCAGGAGAGGGAAGCGGTAAGAATTACCACCTGTGGGGAATGATCTCTAACAGGTGTTTTGTGTTGCAGCAAGAGTGGGAGAAAGATAAGAGCAGCCTAGAGCTGCAGATGAACAGAGAAGAGGGACCTGAGTCCTACTGTGACACTGACTGCACTTTCAGAGAGTGCTACTTTATGTTTGATTATTAGAACACTGAATTTTGTTTTGTGTAGTGTGTAATCTGAAAAGTGCCATGAAATAAAGACACTGATCTGTGTAAACTGGCCCCCGCTTCCTCATTCCCCGAGATTGATAAGGAACTTGTTACAGTGGTGCCAAAACCCGGGAGTTTGAGGAGGAAAATGCCGTCGTGGAATCCTCAACGCTGGCTGAAGTGATCAAGATCCTCGCCAGCATCCACCAAACCCAACATCAGGCCCTCATGGACCTGCGCATGGAGCAAGAGCAGCGGTTCCCTAAATCTTCAGCCATGACCCCGGACACAGCCCCGGCCATACCCAATGTCACGTTCATGAAGATGGGCCCTCAGGATGACCCAGAGGCATTTATTGAGCTTTTCGAATGGACAGCAGAAGCCTGGGAATGGCCCAACAACCAGTGGGCAATCCGACTTCTGCCACTGTTGTCAGGGGAAGCCCAACTCGTGGCCCAACATCTTCCAGTGGCAAACCTCCTGGAGTACGAGGACTTAAAATGAGCCATCTTGCAATGGGTAGGCTGTAGCCCAGAACAGCACCGCCAGCATTTCCGCTCGCTGACACTTGGAAAGCTCGGCCGCCCGTTCGCATTTGCCCAACAGCTCCGTGACTCCTGACGGAGGTGGCTGCTGGCAGCAGAACGTGATGCCGTGGCTGATCTGGTGGTACTGGAGCAGTTTATAACCCGACTACCGGAAGGGACGGCGGAGTGTGTCCAGTGCCACTGCCCTATGTCACTGGATGAGTCAGTCCAGCTGGCTGAGGGAAGTCAAGTCATTTTTATATGTGTAGTGCTTTTCACAACACACATTGTTTCAAAGAAGCTTTACAGGAAATCATGCATTATCAAAAATAAAAACAAAAAAATGAAACTGTAATATCTATAATGTCTTACAGTGATCATTGTGTAGTTTGATTAAATATGATTGTAAAATGTGTATAGAAATTAAATAATTAAATAATAATTGTAGTTAGAACCCCTGTGAGCAAGCTGAAGGCGACTGTGGCAAGGAACACAAAACTCCATAAGATGTTTGTTAATGGAGAAAAATAACCTTGGGAGAAACTAGGCTCACTGTGGGGGCCAGCCCCCCACTGGCTAAACAACCTGAATATAATGCAAATATTAGTTATTTGTGTGCAGTGCAAGTCATGGTTTTAAATTTGTAAATTATGTAAGAGTTAAGGTCCAGTGTTTTAAAAATAAAATATTTTTTTATGAACTTTAAGATTAATGACTAATGTCTTTGAAGTCCATCCTGGATTAACTGCAGAAGTTCACATAGATGCATTGTCCTTTATTAATTGGCTGATGAAGGCTTTTGTTGGCAATTAAATGATAGTCTATGTATTCCATTTCAAGATTGTAGCCCATTAATAGACAAACATGATGCAGGCAGAGATAAATAATGAGGTGCATTGCAGTTCAACCTGCAGGGCATTTCAGTGAGGTTCAGTGGGGTCCATCCTAAGTTCAAGGTACAGGCAGTGGCATATGAAGTATCTGATGTCTTACAGTTGGAGTTGGCATCAGTTCATCCTCTGAAGTAAAAAAACTGAAGTGATGTCTGGCTAGCACTGGCTGTAGTTTGACGTCATCTCTCAGCGACATGTAGCGGTGGAGTCCGACACCAAGCAGGAATGGAGCTGGATCTGGCAGGCTCTAGTATCCTGGGGATATGAGTCCCGAGGTTGAGACATGGAAACAAATAGAATAATATTAGCATAGATGCCATTCAATTTTATGCAGAGTTATAAATCATGATAGATATTTCTGGTTCCAGCAGACCTAACTAAAGCAGCCTAATTGTGAGTTGATGAATAAAATAGGTGCATGCCTGGCTAAATAGATGAGTCTTTAGTCTAGACTTAAACTGAGTGAGTGTGTCTGCATCCCGAAAACTGTTAGGGAAACTATTCCATAGTTTAGGAGCCAAATATGAAAAGGATATACCTCCTTTTATGGATTTTGATATTCTTGGAATATTAACAAGCCAGAATTTTGTGATCATAATGAACGTGACGGAATATAGCATGCCAGAAGGTCACTTAAGCACTGTGGAGCTAGATCATTCAAAACTTTGTATGTAGTTAACAGAATTTTAAAATTAATATGAAATTTAACAGGTAACCAATGTAACGACGATAAAATTGGGCTAATATGATCATATTTCTTGGTTCTAGTCAGCACTCTGGCAGCTGCATTTTGAACCAATTGAAGTTTATTTATTGAACTTGCTGGACATCCTCCCAGTAATGCATTACAAAAATCTAGTCTTGAGGTCATGAACGCATAAATTATTTTTTCGGCATCAGCAACAGAAAGCATGTCATAATTTAGCAATATTTCTGAGGTGGAATAATGCTGTTCTAAAAACACTGGACATTTTTATTTTTAAAGGACAGATTGGTATCAAATATAACACCTAAGTTCTTTGCAGAAGAAGACGACATAACAGTACATCCATTGAGAGTCAAATTATATTTTAGTGGCTTATCTTTAGAGGTTTTTGGTCCAATAATTAGTACCTCTGTTTTGTCGGAATTTAGTAGAAGGACATTTCTGGCCATCCAATCTTTGATTTCATTGATACACTCTGCTAATTTGGAGAATTGTGAATTTTCATTGGGTTAAGAAGAAATATAAAGTTGGGTATCATCGGCATAACAGTGGAAACTTATTCCATGATTCCTGATAATATCTCCCAGGGGAAGCATGTTTAAGGAGAAAAGCAGAGGTCCTAAAACTGATTCTTGTGGCACTCCATACTTAACTTTTGTTTGATTTGCCAATTCCTTGTTTACACATACAAAGTGGTAGCGGTCTGATAAATAGGACCTAAACCATGCTAATGCAAGTCCATGAATGACAACATAATTCTCCAGTTTTTTCAAGAGAATGTTGTGATCTATTGTGTCGAAGGCAGCACTAAGATCTAAAAGCACTAGAAGATAAATCAGAGTCAATCAGAGGATAAGAGCAAGTCATTTGTAACTCTGATAAGTGCAGTCTCTGTACTGTGATGGGGCCTAAATCCTGACTGAAATTGTTCATATATTCCATTTCTCTGTAGAAATTAACATAGTTGGGAGGACACTACCTTTTCTAGTATTTTTGACATAAATGGTAGATTTGAAATCAGTCTGTAATTAACAAATTCTCTAGGATCAAACTGTGGCTTCTTAATAAGCAGTTTAATAACTGCCATTTTAAAGTTTCTTGGGACATGTCCGAAGGAAAGCGAGGAGTTAATAATATTAAGAAGAGGTTCAGAGATTACTGGGAATACCTCTTTTAAGAGCTTATTTGGTATTGGATCTAACATTGATGTTGTGGCTTTTGATTTTTTGATAAGTTTTGTTAGCTCTTCATGACCTATGACAGCGAAAGTTTGAAGTTGCTCATCAGCAAAATTATGAGACACTGTTTTCTGAGGTGCTGTGACAGTTGATTGCGTAGTTCCAATTTTATTTATGATTATTTCAATTTTATCTGTAAAGAAATACCTAATATTGTTTGTTGAAATACCAACAACCCATACCTAATTTTGTATTCTTCCACTTGCACTCTATTTTCCGAGCTGCTCTCTTGAGAGCATGTGTGTGATCATTGTACCACAGTGCAAGGCTTTTTTCTTTAATTTTCTTTAATCGAAGGGGGGCAACACTATCAAGAGTGCTAGAGAAGACTGTATTTATATTTTCTGTTATTTCATCAAGTTCTTCTAGGCTTTTTGGCTTACTGAGTATGTGAGATAATTCTGGAAGTTTATTAGTGAAGATATCTTTAGTGGTTGAAAGAATAGTTCTACCTGAATGATATTGTGTTGTAGATTGAGTGACATTAGCTGATCGCAACAAACAAAAGTCAGATGTCATCGCTCTGCGGTGGAATTTCTATAGTATCAATATCAACTCCATATGACAGAATTAAATCTAGCATATGATTATGGCAATGAGTTGGTCCTGTCACATTTTGTCTGACTCCAAGAGAGTTGAGAATATCAATAAATGCTAATCCCAATGTGTCATTTTCATTATCTATGTGAATGTTGAAGTCACCAACTATTAAAGCTCTATCTACATTAATTACTAGACCAAATTCACCAAGAAAAACAGAGTAAGGCCCGGGTGATCTATATACTGTAGCAAGGGCAAAAGCTGACAGAGATTATTTATTTATATCTGATGGTGTCATATTAATCATTATTAGCTCAAAAACTTAAACTTATATCCTGTCCTCTGAGTAACACTTCACAATAAATTGTAATAACACCTGCTCCAGAATTTTGTGTTTGGTAGTTTGGGGAACAGACCAAATTGTGTGTGTTGTTCGCTGTACTACCCGCATCTGAAACAGTATCTACTGGCTTCTATTTCTCACTGACCTCCACTAGCGTTCTGATGTGTATCTCTAACTCATTAACCTTCTCTGTCAGCCTGGCTAATTTCTTACATTTATCACATGTAAACCCCTCATTGCTGACAGAAGAAGCTATAGTAAACATGTGGCATGTAATGCAGGAAGAAATAACATGAGCGGATGCCATGACTTACCACAATTGTTTGTTGTTGTTGTTATGGTTGTTCTTGAGCAGCGAGGATTTAAGATTGATGTGGTTCCTAATCAGCAGATGTTTGAGATTGATGCAATAATTTATGTAAAACATAGTGGAAAAAATGAATTCACACAGTCGAGATGCGAGATGTAGACAAGTGTAAAAAAGTGTAAAAAGATATAGAAAAAATGAGGGAAACTGGTACGCGCGGTATAATACACACAGATGAAACAGTAGAAAAGCGGAAAAACCAAAAGCATGTGGCAAAATGGCAAAGGATAAAACGAGGAACGTATAAGAATAAGCAATGTAACCAAACCTCCATCAGATGAAGGTGAGGTGTATACACAGGGATATTCACGATTACCCTCTAGTGGCTGTCACAATTCAATTTCGGGGACAAAAGCATAATGTTGAGGCTGCGGTTAGTCCCCACCTCTCCTATCCACTAATTTTGGGTAACAATCGTCCGGTGTTTCAAATATTATTAAGGGGAATGTGTGTGGATTTGGTCTTGCAACAAAGTGGTTCGGTGTGGGGTTAGCAATGCGTTGGCTGGGGTGGTGTTGCCGGGGCCATCTGTGCCGACTCCGCATCAGGAAGATGCAAGGGAAAGGGAGGGTTTGGATCCCCCCCCCTTAGAGGATTTCCTTCAGGGGATTTCCCTCTGGAGCAAGCACGTGATGAAACATTTAAGCACGCCTTTGACCAAATTAAAGTGATTGATGGTCAATGGCTCCAGCCTGGCATTGCGCTCTCATACCCATATTTTTCAATCATATAAGATAGGTTGTATTGCGTGATGTAGGACATGCAGACAAAAGAAGATACAACCCGTTGTTAGTGCCAATGAGCCATCTGGAAATATTATACCAGGCAGCTCATGACAATCCGATGGCAGGTTACTTAGGGCAAGAGAAAACACAAAACCATCTCATGGCCCATTTCTATTGGCCGGGCATTCACAGGGATGTTCGCAGGTGGTGTGCAACATGCCACGAATGTCAGCTGGTGAATCCGCCGGCCACCCCAAAAGCACAATTGTGCCCTCATCTGTTAATCAAGGTCCCCTTCAAGCAAATTGGCATGGACCTCGTCGGGCCATTGGAACGGACTGCACACGGACATTGCTTTATATTGGTCTTGGTGGACTATGCAACGCGATATCCGGAAGCGGTGCCTCTGCGCAACATCTCGGCATGGAGTGCTGTGGAGGTTCTTTTTTCAAAATTGTCTACTGAGTGGGGAATCCAAAAGAAATCCTCACTGATCAAGGCACTACTTTTATGTCACACACCCTTCGTGAACTATACAAATTATTGGGAATTAAATCAATTTGTACCAGTGTTTACCACCCCCAAACAGACAGCTTGGTCGAACGATTTAATCAAACCTTAAAAACTATGATTCTAAAGTTCATGCATGATGATGCTCAGAATTGGGATAAGTGGCTTGAAGAGGTCCCGCAAGCCTCCACAGGGTTTTTCCCAAATTATTGACTTTATGGGTGCCGCCCGCATGGCGTGCTCAACGTCCTAAAGGAAAACTGGGAGGAAGGACCTTCGAATAGTAAAAACAAAATTCAGTACGTTCTTGACCTGAGAACAAAACTCCACACATTGCGGCAGCTAACACAGAAGAATTTGCTCCAGGCTCAGGAACATCAATTCCGACTGTATAATAGGGGCGCTTGGCTGCGCAAGTTTGCACCAGGAGATAAAGTCCTTGTGTTTCTACCCACATCATACTCCAAATTACTCGCCAAGTGGCAAGAGGCCTTTGAGGTCACATGGCGAGTTGGGGAGATCGACTCTGAGGTGAAACGAATGGATAGAGGTGGAGCATGTCAGATATACCACCTCAACATTTAAAACCATGGAGAGAGGCGGTATCCGTGACTTTGGTGATTATCGTTCCAGAGAGGGAGGAGCTCGGACCGGAGTTGAATTTAAAAGCTAGTCAAATCACCCTGGTTACTTGCGGAGACCACCTCTCGCCAGCCCAAATCACAGAGGTGGCCAGGTTGCAGAAAGAATTCTCGGATGTGTTCTCGCCTCTCCCCTGTAGCACTAATCTCATAGAGCACCACATCAAAACAAGCCCAGGAGTAGTGGTATGCAGTTGTCACTACTGGTTGCCCGAGCACAAGAAACAGGTGGTTAGGGAAGAATTGAAGGCCATGCTCGATTTGGGGGTAATAGAAGAATCACACAGTGACTGGGCCAGCCCAGTGGTTCTGGTTCCTAAGAGCGATGGCTCGGTCCAGTTCTGTATGGTTTATCGAAAATTCAATGTGGTGTCTAAATTTGATGCGTACCCAGTGCTTCGGATGGACTAACTGCTCGATCGGTTAGGCACGGCTCATTTTTATTCGACACTGGATTTGAAAAAGGGATATTGGCAGATCCCCTTAACTCCCATGTCCTGTGAAAAAATGCAGTTTTTCACACTGTTCAGTTTACACCAATTCGTGACCCTTCCGTTCGGTTTGTTTGGGGCCCCAACTACGTTCCAGCAACTCATGGCCGAAATTTTCAGACCCCATGCTGCTTATGCTGCTGCCTATCTGGATAACATCACTATTTACAGTAATGATTGGCAGCAGCACCTTCAGCATCTGAGGGCTGTCCTGAGATCGCTGAAGTGGGTGGGACTCACGGCCAACCCGAAGAAGTGTGCAGTTGGTTCATGGGCAGGTGCGGCTCCAAATTGATAAAACCACAGCAATTGCGGCCTGCCTGAGACAAATGTGTCTTAAAGGTGCACTCAGTAATTCTAATCCAATACACTTTTTGTCAAATTCTGCAAATATCTCCTCACAGACTGCTAGCTGTCCGTTCTGTGGGTGGGCTGACAAAAAATCTAGTATTTGTACACAGCCCTAGCTCTGGGACAAAAACAAAGTAGATCAGACTGATCCACATAACACTACTCCAGCCAATCAGCAACAGGGGGTGGTTCTTGCGCGTGCACAGGATGGGGGGTTGGGGCAGAGTGAGAGGGAAATTAATTAGAAGAGCGACGGCAAATCTGGCTGATGCGAACTTTCTAAACTCCAAAGAGGACAAATGGCTGAGAAACAGACCAAGAGAAAAAGGTCAGATGAATATAAACTAAAAAAGAAGGATTATGATAAGTCGAGGGCTAGGAGCCGCATCAACATCGGCGAGGCTTTTCAGCGGTGGAGAGACCTCCGAGAGGTAAAAGGCTTGGAGACAGATGCAGAAGTTGCTCTTTTTCTTCTCTATATGTGGGTAACATAAATGTTGTTATGTTTCACAGAACCCATATATGCTGTTGTTATGATGTTAGATTTAGTAGCAGGAGAGTTGTGAGTGTCTGGAGCTGGTGTATGTAAAACCGTCTCGTCTTCTCTGCAAGTTATCTTAGCAGCAGCAACTTACTGAATTTGGGGCGCCAAGCTTCCAAAGGAGCACTGACAGAAGGGGTGTGTTTGTTTTGGCAGTTGAGTTCGAATATCAACAGTGTTTCTCAGGAATCTTCGTGTGCACCTTTAAGGTGGCAATTTTTTAATGTTTAAATGAGAGCAGAGTGATTTGAGTGCTACGGCCGCTACGGCAAATGGGGATGGGAACAGTGAAAAAAAGAGTTATCATATGGCTTTTGTAGACTTTTTGCAGAGTTAAAGTGCACCAATGAAATGGATTACTTTTTTGATCATATTTTGGTGCTTTTGTGATGTATTTCATGTTCTTTCTTTTTTTAGCAGCAACATATTCTGAAAACTCCTTTTGTGTCCCATGGTAAATAAATGAAAATTAAATGATTAAGTAACAATTAAATTATTACAGAATTTGTATTTATTGTAACATTTGAGAGTATAGTCTTAGTTAAAGTGATGCAATCCTATAAAACGAGTTGAATACAGCACCAGAAAGCTGACAATCATGCAGTACAGAATGAAACCATTACAATGTTAAATTAGGTGTATCAATGCATCAATTTTGTTAAATAAATCTGATGATACTGAACATTTCATTAATTTCATTTATTATAGATTAAAAAAAAGAAAAGAAAAACAAACCAACTGATTAATTCCATACATTCAGTACATGGATTCGTAAGCATATGTATGTCTCTAAAGTTGTTCATATGTAAAATTATTTACATTTTAGATGTTGAGCGTCAATATGTTGATATTGTATGTTACAGTGTCTTTGCAAACAAATGCAAATGTTTGTATGCTAGAACAACACTTTACTCTGAACATCTACAAATATGAATGAGATCAGGTTGTGTATGCTCATAAAGCAATATCACACAAGCAAGAGTGCAGTACGGCCTGTGGCTTAATCACAGCCGTGCTGATTTAGGGCCATACAGTATGACTGCGAGTGTGATATTGCTTTATACAAATGTTACTTTCTTAATACACAGATCAGGATCTGCCGTTGCAAGTTCAAAAGATGCGCACAAGCCTCTGTTAATAAATCGAAAACGTCACTTTAGGACCAAAAACAATGGCTTGGGCTGTTTCTAACTATTCATTAGAGAAACAAGGATGTGTGTTTGAGTGAGAGAGAGAGAGAGAGAGAGAGAGAGAGAGAGAGAGAGAGAGAGAGAGAGAGATTGAGCGTGTGCAAAAAGTAAAGAGTGTGTGTGAAATGTAAAGCTATAGCTGTTTGACTTCATTCCACAGCTGTAGAGTAGTGTTATCTTGCTGAAGATAATGGAATTTTGGTCAAATTCATCCTATTTTCTCTGCATAAAAATACGTTGGAGTGGTTTGTCCACCCTGAGTATTTCGCGGTAGCCAGTGTGTACTCGCCTCCGCCATGTTGAATGTTTACATTTCCCAACGTGGACACTCAGTTATCCAATAGTATCAGGTAAGCATTTGTGCAAAGTCAGTTGTGTCTCTCTGCTGTGATAAGCCTTAATGCTGAAGCTGTTAGTTCAGCTGTATTTCCAAGCTGTGATGTTATAGTAATCTGAGTGATCATGGAGTGAGAGACAATACCAATGAGTTCAAAGAAACTGCTTGCTGACTGATGTGCACTGACTCAATGCAAGTCAAACTTAACTAGCTCATAAAACATAAAAATGGTCTTTTGTCACCACCTGCTGGCTAAAATCCTCAATGTCACAGGGATAAATTAAAAGACATCTAGCTGCTGTTCTCTGCACTGCTCTCTTACACTTTAGTTTAGAACACCACGAAAACAAGCAGAGCAAACAGTAAAGCATCCAAGTGAAGCTGTTCTGAGACATCAGCACTCACGGAACTTCTCTTGCCTAATCAGATTCGAGGACCAGAACTAACTGTATAACATACAATATACAGTATCAGTTAGAGTGTTTTTAGGCAGGCTAAATCCTTGATTCATAGTAAAAAAACATAACCTGATACAGGTTATCCTTTGGTTTTCTCCCACACAGTATATACAGTACAACTTCCAGAGTAACACTACATTACTCAAATTAAATGAAATATAGAAACGAGGATAAATGAAGCATGTTATAATGGCTTAACCTAATGCTTGTAGTTTTCTTGGGAGCAATTCTACAAAACATGCTTTCTCCTTTCCTGCCTCCAAGACAAAGCATTTGAAATTCTTAACAAAGCACTTTCTTTTACAGAGACTCCACACGCATGCAGAAATAAAAAGGGAATGTTCACTTAAAAGTGCTCCTTGAACACACACTCATGCTATAATTTGGGAACAGAGAATTTCAAGAGAATTTGAGTCATGGTAATGACAGAGGGATTTGGCACATTAAAAAGACTGCAACCCTTCAGGAGAAATACATGAAGACATATGCTGAGGAGTCGCACTCAGAGGAAATTTGGCACATTGGTTTTTATCTGTGCTGTTATGGAAAAGTCTTATATTATAGAAATATTTGATGAGGTTCTGATAGAAATATAGTAATTCTCAAGATGACAATGAAGAAATTTCAATATCCACATTTATACAACAGTTAATACTGGTCCTCTAATAAGTGGCATTCCTTTGCAGCACTTGGATGTTTCACTGTTCAAATAATTCTGCTTGTATGTGTTTGCAGTTCTCCACACAGTCTGTGCAGTGGCCGGCTGCTCTGGCTTTATTTTTTACCTCTTTTTATTAGTGGAGCACATATAGACAAAATAACCAGCCATATTGTGTCTAAAATGTAAGTTACTCTATATTAACTTTGTTTATAGAACTGTTGTATAAAAGCAACATCATATTCATAATTGTGCTGTTATACTTAATATTAGCACAACTGTAATTACTAGTGTCTGAATCACAGTTGTGCTAATATTCAGCACAAATGTCATGATCCTGCCACTTTTGTCTTTGTTTATTGATATTGTGGCAGGATCGTGACAGTCTCCTCTGCGTGCTTGTTTCCATGTCTCACACTCTCCCTCTTGTGTTTGCTGGTGCCACGTGAAGAATGCAGCTCTGTTACCCTGACAACAGCTCGTTACTCCACCCTGCTCATTATCAGAGGCACCTGCTTTCCATTACCCTTCCCTATATAAACTCCTCTTGTGTTCAGTCCTGTGCCAGATCATTTTGTGTGTCTACCTTGGTGGTTTGTTCCTGATCAGCATTCTTGGTCGGTTTTCCTGTTTTTGTTTATTTCTGATTTATTTGAGATATTTAGTCCTGTTTCTCTCCCCTGTGAGAGTGTTTGGTTTGTATTTTGTAATAAAGCTCTTTAATTTGCCTCTTGCATTTGGGTCCTTCCCTCAAATTCCCTGACAACAATAGCACTAAAGCTGCATCTAAAATCAAATGGATCAGTATTTATGGGCTCTCTGTAAGCCATAATATATCTATAGAGTAATGCAGGTACAGGATCCAGACTGTTCTCACAGTGAAATCGGAAACAGTAGGTTTACTTGTCTTTAGCTAAAATCGGTTTGTGCATACCAAAATTCGAAACACTGCCCCCAGTGGCCAAAGCTGTAAGAGTTGTTTGATGTATGGTCATGTGTGAGCTCCATTTTTCTGGTGAAATGTCCATGGAGGGTGCCAAATGACTTGTAAAGCGAGTTATTTTCAGCTGTACAGGCTATAAATGCAGAATACAGTGAAGAGTAACGCACATTTTATAAACTAAACGCCCCAACCCAAACACCAAAACCTAAACTGAACCATAAGTTGAGTAAAAATGTTATGCTAGAAGGGAAAATGTTTTGAATTGCGCTCGTCAATTATTATGCGACACGGATTACTTTCCGGTTTCAATGCGGGATCCAAACTAGGGTCTTCCATGCTGTTGACGCAACACACTTCCGGTCACACCACAAGGGAAGGTAACACATCAAACTGATCTCACAGTGAAATCAGAAACAGTAGGTTGACTTTTCTTCAGCTGGAATTGATCTGTTCTTACTGAATTTCAAAACACTGCACCCAGTGGCCAAAATGGTAAGTGTTGTTGGGTGTACGGGCATGTGAGAGCTGCATTTTCCGAGAAGAATATAGCTGTAGCCAGAACTCCAAAAAGGGGCGGGAGCTTCAAACATCCAGCAAAAGTATAGAGAGCCTTTAACCTAACCCGTTCCTCAACTCTAACCATGTGTGGAGGTGTTGCTGCCTTTTGGAGTTGGCCCAGCCCCTTTTGGAGTAACCTTCTGGAGTAAACCCGCCCTCTTTTGGAGATTCTGCCCCCATTTGGAGATGTCTGGCCTGCAGCTACCTCTTTTCGTGTTCCATTTTCCAAGTGAATGTCCATTGAGGGGCGCCAAAAAGGTTTTGTGAAACGAGTTGTTTTCAGTTTTACAGGCAGTAATACTATGAAGAGGAATGCACTGGGAAAGGTAAACATTATGGAGTTGATGCAAAAATGTCTGATAGGAAATGGTGCTTGTCAGTGAGTCGGCATAATGTGGCTAATCCTAGAGTACTGGAACTCTCGGAAACAACATGTTGACTTCCCACATGATCATGTTGAACACACTGGAGGCGATGCAAAAATGTTTGATAGGAGGTGGTGCTTGTCAGTGAGTCAGCATAATGTGGCCAGTCCTAGGGTACTGGAACTCTCGAAGACAGATGTCGATTTCCTGTGTGTTCATGTTGCAGGATCTGTGCCAGAGCTTTAAGCATGGAGATGGCTGGACAACTATATTTCTTCACTGTGCTACAAGATTCCCAGGCTAGTCTCTTTGTATTTTGATGTTCTCTCATTCCCATATCAAGCAGTAATGCCTTAGATGTTAAGTGTAGTGATGGGTCGTTCATAAACGATTCGTTCATTTTGAATTTTCTGTGACTCAGAAGAACGAGTAGTCTCAGAGAGTGATTCCTTCATTTTGTGTTGGCCGCGCATGTGCATTGCGCAACCTCCGTTCGTTTGTTACATGAAAACCACATAGGCGCTGTACAGGAAACAGAAGTTATTAGTTCACCTCTTGAGTCTTTTGGTCCGAGTCGTTCGTTCTTTTGTCATGTGACATCCGTATATGCTATGCATTGCTCACACAGGAAGCAGAAATTATTAGTTCACCTCTCGAGTCTTCTGGTCCGAGTCGTTCGTTCTTTTGTCACGTGAAAGCCGTATACGCAGTGACAAAAGAACGAACGACTCCGACAAGAAGATTCCAGAGGTGAACTAATCTTTCTGTTTCTCATGATTTGTCCTTGGCTGCATTATCAATTTTTCCTTATTGGGACTATAATCAAAGTTTGCGTAAGTAGATGTGTTGGGAGGGATTTGGCTATTGAAAATGTAACATTTTAATTTAATTCTGCTCAAATGAAGTAAATGAACTAAATGACTTGAATAAAGATTCGTTCATTTTGCTGAATCAAGTATTTCAAGTCAGTAAAATGATCCGATCTTCCCATCACTAGTTAAGTGAAGAGTTAACTGCCATAAAATTAATGTTTCACTAAGTAGATATGGTAAACTAACTTTTTTTCCAGAAAGCAGTTATGTCTAAAATAATGTTCACAGTTGTTTTGATAGAAAAAAAAATTCCCAGTGCTACTTTGATGCTCACAAAGGAAATCTGAATAATTCCTCTTGGACATTTTCAGGTTTGATGCAATAATGTTCTCTACTCTTGCATTTCATTTTTCCATTCATATGTTCATTTCCTTTTTAATACAGTTTACATCCCAGAGCATGCTGTATTTGTAATGTGAATGCAATCTGCTTTTGAAAGTATGCATTTGGTAAAGCTCAATATATCTTTTAAATTCCAAGGGAAAACTTCAGAAGAAGTGTTTGAATATTTCATTAAAGTAACTATGGATGGCATTGTACAAAAAAGGGAAAAGAAAAGAAAAAATAGAACAACTAAGCTGTAACTTAGCAACTGCTTTCAGGCTTCATAATCAGAAGATTGTGGATGTTTGTGAACTTAAAAATATTATAAAAATGATATTATTGTTATTGTTATCCCTCATCATTTTTTGATAACAAAAAAGAATGTACTTTTTTTGTGTGTGATCTTTACATTTTTATTTGCTATGTCATTAATACCACAATCAATCAGTAAATCTACTGTTAACTGACTGAAAATGAACAATAGGCCTACCAAAAATGCTCTCATTAAAAATAAGTAATAGATTGCACAATCAATTTTTTAACCCAATAGAATTATTTAACAGTACTTACCTGGAATAGTTGCTGAGTTATTAAATTAATGTAAACTAATTCTGATGCCACAGTGTCATCTTGGTTTATTGAACTACGATACCACTAGTGCTATAATTATTACACTATAGAAGACTGAGATTATAGTGCTAAAATTCTGTATGTATGTAGTTCATTGCAAAGAAGTTAGTAATCTTTGGGGAGATGACTGTGTCAGTCAAACCCTGTGTAGAGGGTACCATTACCATAGGTTCTTTTAGTAATAATTCTTTCATTTTTAAAGCATCAGTGTTCAAATCTCTGTAGCCTTATTCAGCGGCATGCTCCAGCTTTCTGTGAGATTAAAAGTAATTCAGGGACACAAAGAGTGGTTCGTGGTCCAAGCAACAGACTTAATGAACACTTTGCAGTGAAAGATTCACCAGCAGTTTGAAGGTAAAGGCAGGCATATGTGAAGACAAACGGAACGGAGGGGCGGATCTTGAAATATTATTTATGGGGTGACAAGGGGGTGGCATGAGGACTGTGAGGGGTGGCAACACCAAAGCAATTGCACATGCAGTCCTACACTATGTCACTATGAATTTGTGTTAC
The DNA here is from genome assembly GCF_019703515.2 of Myxocyprinus asiaticus. NCBI lineage: Eukaryota > Metazoa > Chordata > Actinopteri > Cypriniformes > Catostomidae > Myxocyprinus > Myxocyprinus asiaticus. The sequence continues at coordinate 25,795,146 of NC_059379.1, forward strand.
AGTTGCATTTCCACAGAGAGACCACATAGTAAACATTTTGCACTGTTTTGCTAACATTAAAAGAATGTTTTTTTTTTTTTTACATTTAGATTTAAATGTATTAACATTAAATGCATTTTGTTGCATTTTAACATAACATTACAAATTAATAACAAACTATCAATCTCCAGAGCACCAAGACATTGTCTATTAAACATATCAACATGTTCTAATTGTTCCTTAGATTGACCAGTGCTAGATTTCAAACCTTTGACTTCAGTTAATTTTTCTTTGAGTATTCGGTTGATTTATTTTTTAAAGTTGCAGCAGCCACTTTCAACATTTTCACCGTTATTGCCTAGGGAAAAAGATAAAGTTTATAGAACACGCATAGACCTTTTGAACTAGGTTTGTGAAAATGACATACAAAACCACTGCTAGAGAAAAAACACATTTGTGCACCTAGATATTTAACTAAAAACCGTTTACTTAAATATTGCATTTTTGACAACATCCCCATTTGACAACTTGCCCCGGTCTTCCATATCAAAATAATCTCTCTTCAATAATGATACCACACTGTTTAGTATCATTTGAAAAATGGAGAAACAAACCATGTGATTAATAAAACTAATTTTAAATTGAGGGCCAGACAAAAAGTCACCTCATTCAGGCCGAACTGTGTTATTTTGTTAAGAGTGCTTGCACAGACCATGTTATTCTAGAGCTAATAAAGTCCTGTATTTCATTTTTCACAGCTGTAATAAGCCACCTGAAAGTGAACATTAACACAAAGTAAGGCCAAAGTAAACTGCATGGACATTTTTATTACAGGTCAACTCCGACTTCATGTGCATTGATGTATCATATCTTATAATCGTTCTGTGAAGACTTGAAAACAACTGCAAAATTCTCTTTTTTTTTTTTTTTTTTTTTTTACTATTTTTCTGTTCAAAGAAAACAGAGTTAGTGAGTACAATATGTGCGGAACATGCGAATCTTGACACCGCTGATGGTGGACAATAGACAAGCACTAGAAAGCTCCCCCCCAACACACACACACACACACACAAACAAACATACAAACATGTTTTATAAGCAGCTTTATGAAAAATAAAATAAAAATAATAATAATAAAAAAATAAAAAATAAAAATAAAAAAAAACAAGCCCAAAGTCATTAATAATAAGCAGACTTGGCAACTATGACTGTCAGATGCAGAATCACTGTGCACGCACACTGCAGTAGCAGTGAGCATATTGACTGCTGTTGTAATCAATCATGCGATTGGCTGCAGCAGTCATTTATCCATGGAGGCAGTTCAACATACCGTAAATAAACTCTTACATACCCTCAACATCAACTACTGTATAACATACTTACATTTATATTTTATACATTGGGATACCAAATGCTGTAGTGGCAATAGCCTACTTTTTCTATGGGGGGGGGGGGGCGGGGGTACTTGCCACCAGATGCCACCTCTTAAGAGCCACCCCTGAATTCCAGTGCAAGGTATATTTATTCTGATACTAGCTAAAGCAGAAGCAGACAACCTGTCACATAACCTTTAATGCTTTAAGTGACTTCCTATGACAGTTGTTTTTCAGTACTACTTGCAAAAAGTCTGCAGGAATAGAAATCAATGACACAGGAGAGAGAGAGATAGGGAAAGAGTGAGAGAAAAAGAGTAGCTGATACAGACTGTTATATAGGAAATCTATTCAATGCTGTTTGCAGATTTTGTTCAGCTCTTTCTGCACACCGAATGAGGACTAAAAATCAGTGCAATTTAAAAAGGGTATGTATTTATTATTATTATTATTATTATATCAATGAATATGTGTGGTATTCTGGGTAGGGTGGAAATGAATACCCTTATCCCTGCCAGACAGACAGACAGACAGACAGACAGAGAGAGAGAGAGAGAGAGAGAGAGAGAGAGAGAGAGAGAGAGAGTGTGAGAGAGAGAGAGAGAGAGAGAGAGAGAGAGAGAGAGAGAGAGATGAACATAGACGAACATAGACAGGCTGTGACGCCAGAATTTGATACAAGACCGAAAGACGGTAGGCGGACCGTTCAGATGGGTCTGTTTCAGGATAGGATACTGACTGCCACTTCACTTCACCTTGGCAAGAGCTACAGTAGCACACCCGATTAAAGCTTTAAAGTGAAGGTAAGTGCTGATTAAAATGTACTATTGATGTAATCACATAAAAGAATACATAAATTATACGTGTGTAGGCTATATGTATAGCCATATGATATTTAATAAATGACCATGCTGTACGTAAGCGATAAATCTATAAAAGTAATACATTCGCGCACTTGATGACAACATAAAAATAGCTTTTAATGCCAGCAGAAGTGTTTTTTTCCCCCAATGTAAAGTTATATAATTGTGTGACTCCCTTGTTCATCCGTGAAGGCAATAATAATAATAATAAAAAATCCACATGCATGCAACTCTAATTCAGGTATATTGCCATGCCTCTCTGTGGTTACAAACAGGCAGGCTATATTTGTGCCATATATGTAGTGCTTTGAAATTAAGAGCCAGAAATGCAGGGATCTAATGCAATTATGGTTTATATAACGATGAAATCTGTAAAAACATAAATTAATGTAAATAGTCTACACAAATAAAATCAGAGAAGAAAGAAAGACAGTGCCCTGGTGAATGCCGTGAGCTCGTTGCAAACTCACACATTTATCACATTTAGTCTACAACCTTTTAGTTAACAATGAAGTTAATCTCTTCTTCTTCCCAGAGCAAGATACAAGATGTAAAGGCATGTTTGACAGAAGTTCATCGGGAATCCCAACAGTAACGTCCAGCTAAGTCAAAGAGAAGCAGCGATGTTACCTTAACGAGCGTCTGTTTTACAAAAACACGATTAAATGAATGGCGCCTTTCATCAGTATCTCCACAAGAACCTAATATCGTCAGGGATGCGGGGGAAAGCTGACTTCAGAACTGCAGCAACCTTGTAGCATCGAGTGCGCTTGAAGCGGAAATCGAAGTGAGCTGTCCAGGGTCCTGAAAACACTCCGAACCATGGGTATACAACACTTTCTGCTGCTTCTCATTTATTTGGATCCCCTGAACGTGCTTTGTACCTTGACGGCCAAACGAGTCAAACCTGCGCCCAAAAGGACGCAGAAGGCGAAAGAACTTAACAACACCACCACAGTCATACCTTCAGCGTCCACGCAGCGGATCACGCAGGTTCGCCCGTCACACACCCACGAGACCTGCCTGGGTTACTTCGACGTGAGCGGACAGTTCGATAAGGAGTTCGAGTGCAATAACACCGACCACCGCTACTGCTGCGGATCGTGTTACTTGCGCTTCTGTTGCCAATTTAAAGGCAACCGGTTAGATCAGAAAACGTGCAAGAATTACCAAAAACCGGACTGGGTGAAAACTGTGCCCCCATCTCCTGTTCCAACAGGTGATACTTATGATCCGAGTATGGACCAAACGAACATGGCGGTGTACATTACCTGTGGTGTGATTGCTTTCATTATAGTTCTTGGGGTTTCAACAAAAGTCGCATATGACAAAGCAACCCAACCGCCTCAGGAAATGAACATTCACAGGTAAGCAACACAGTGGACATCTCACATTACCCTACAGTTAAAAAAACTGCAGATGATTGAAAACATGTACAATTTAAGCAGGAATTTTGTAAGTTCTGAATTGTTGAAAATGTCTCAAAGATCAAATCACAGCAATTGCAAATGAAGATATTTGAGCTTTGATGTGATTGCTGCAGTCATACATGTAAATTTCAAAATTGAAAGCACTGATCCCAGTGATAGATAACAACTCAATTGGATTGGATAGAAGTGCTCTCACCAGCTGCAATGTCTGCGCTCTTTTGTTTCGCCTGTGGCCCATATGGATTTTAAAATGTGGAAACGGTTGTGATCAAGATCCCAAGAGTTTTAATATGCCCCCGTAGCACTAGTACAGAGCAAACACCCTTCAGTTTGGTATTTGGATGAAAAATGATGGTACATTACAGACCAGGGACTAAAAACAATTCAAGGAACGAAAACGGAAACCGAAAACGAACAAAATTTTTAGCAGAATGTAATGGAAAACAAAGTGATTTTCAATTGTTCCAGAGTGAAAATGATATTTTTAAATGCTGGTAACCGGTTATAACTGATTAATTTTGTTTCTATATTTTTTTTTTTTCATGAAACTAAAGGCCAAAGGGTTTATCACAGTAATTTTTTGGAACTACACCACTTCATGTTGCCCGAAAAAAATGAAACATGTGCTTTGATCCTGAAGGAAACCACGGCATCACACATTTCTTTGCCTTATTGCCCATTGTGGATGTTGCATTCTCCAAATGAAGACCTTTTTAACAACTATATACAATTACTACATATACTGTACATGCACAGTTAATACAAATACAAGGAAAACATTATTAGAGGTAAAAAGTACATTTCTCAGTTTCTTCACTGAATTATTGTTAGATATGATGCATTAATACAGATTTGATGCTGCCGGGTTTTGACTCAGAAGCAGATCTGTAAATATAATTATACCTAACTGTTAATTAACTCCTTGTATTATAAATAAATCCACCACACATGAAAAAAAGGCTTATTTTCACTTATTTTGGTGAGGCAAGTGGCATATTTTGGTCTTGTTTTTCCAGACCATGTTGCTTGTTTCTCTTGCAAGATCTGGCAACACTGCAATCGATATTTCACCCACCGCTTAGTGCAGAGTACTGTCATTTTTAAAAGAACATTATTAAACATTCTTTTATCTTGTTCTAACCGGCAACTGTGGCAGATCTCACTTCCTTCCCTATCAAGGAGGAAGCGGGAGCCAGCTGGACAGATCACGTAGACTTTATTTACATACAGTTCACATAGAAACAACATACACAGTGCGCTTTGGCAAACACGCTGGCAGACACGCACACAGCCCCGTGCGACGCTCACTCTGTCGACTTTTCAGCCCAATGCAGACTGCACATGACAAGCGGGCTGTGTGCAACTCTCTCTCTCTCCCGTACTGGCGTCCCCGACTCCTCTTTATCTCTCTCCTGCTGACTGGGTAACTTAGCGCCAGGCATCCACCCTGATGGCCCGGCCACACCCTCCTCCTCATCACAACAACATTTTGGAAAGGATTCTGTGGAACTTCTGAAAAGGAACGAAAAAATACAGTTTTTGCTCAGAGTGAACCGAATAAAAACATTTCCTTTTTAGTACCTGTTACAGACGCTTATATTTTCCACTTCATTTAACGTGCCCAATAAGCACAGATTTCGTAACTCATTTCAAAGTATCTCTCTCTCACACACACACACACACACACCGTTTACGCAGGGGAAGAAGATGTTTCTCTCAATGTTCATTGGCCAGTTGGTTCATTACAATGGATTGGCAGCTCTGATGTGGTGGGGTTCAGAACATTTTAATGGTGCAAATCAATGATTTCATAACATCTGTTTTCTTTTCACATCTGTGATACCAAAACAGTTTATCTCACTGCACATCCATATTGCTTACAGTCAGTGGCGGGCCATGCATTTAAAGTCTAGGCCTTCAGTGTGATTCATGCCATTAAGAAAACACAGTTTCACAATGAATAAGACACCCTATGCCTTTGGGCATCATACATTATGTCGCAACTAACTAGTAATACCAATTGGCATTTTAAAAACCTGTCCATGCACGAAAGCCAGAACTTGAAATGACACTTAATGCTCAAGTAAGCCTAATTGTAACTGCAGCATGACTGTTTTGTGAAATGAACGTCTCCCAAACAGACATTCAAAAATCATAATTTTTCATATGACTCTACCAAGGAGGTCTATAATACCTGGAAAAATCTATCTAATAATATTTGTGATTTAAATGATGTTTGCAATAAATTTCATTTCATCAGGGTACACGGTTATACTGCGTTCCTTTCAAGTTGGATGTGGGATATTCCTACTTGATATCTCCGACCATAAATGCATTCCATTCCCCGATATTCGGAAGATGACGTTTAAGGAAACAAAACTGCAATGCTCCCGTTAGCTCAGCAGGGGTTTGACTCTCATTAGAGATGTCTCCTAGCAACCCAACTGATAAACAATGCTGCAGCGCTAGCATTTGTGCTTCAGGTGTAAGATTATCAAAAGAGATTATAATTTACCATGTTTTATACACCTGTTTCTGCAGGCGTTTGTTAAACAAGCTTTAATATCATGTAATGTGGAAACGAACTCATTTATCGATATTACTTAATAAAGTGGATGTTTATCACTTACTTTGTATATCTCCCTGAGTGTCGACATGTTTGTGTGACATCATGCCCCTGCATCTTGGCGAAATCGGAGTTGAGAATTTCTGCATGAGCCTACAAGTTGTAATTCTGACTTCAAGATGCATTCCATTGTACTTTTCCTAGTAGGAAGTTGTAAAATCCGACTTTCCAAGTTGAATGGAACGCAGCACTACTTTTCAAAACTTGATCCGACACTGAATGCTCAAGCAAGCCTAATTTACACTTAGAAAACTCCTGATGTTGCTATAACAATGCAAAAAGCACTTACCAATTTACTTGAAGTGAAAATCAGTTCTCCTTTCCTGTTTAATAAATTAAGCAATCACACGATCATGCAGAACATTTCGTGTTTTTAAATCCACAAGGATCTCTTTCTCAGTGGTGATGTGGCAGTGACAGCCAACTCATCAGTAAGATCTTGTACTTTTTGCTCTTGAATTACGTACATCACTTAAAGCATGATTACGTCACTCGAGGCCAGCTAGAAGGCCTTGACTGGGACATATCCTAAAGATCACACCCACCAAGAACAAATAAATTAATCTGATTTGCTGATGAATCTAACAATCTGACATTAGTTGCTCATTCATTTGCACTGTTGAGGGATTCTGTAGAAATTCTGAAGGCCTGCGGGGGTGGAGCTCAGACTCAAGTGATGCTTCTGTTAACGAGCTTGGCTTCGGGCATGCCATTTGTGAAACAGTTGTCACACTTTGCTTGTAAGCATTAAGGAATAAATTCTGACTGGATAAACTTTTAGTTTTTCTCTTATTTGTTTGTAGATTAATTAAGAGTGGAAAGCGATTAAAAATACATAGGCAAAAAGGTAACTGAGAATGAAAGGATGAAAAATATGTATTTATTTGGCCAGCAGAGAAGGCTTTGCTGGCCCTGAGAAATCGCCACTGCTTCTAGTATAATATAATATAAACAACGATTTAGCTCACTCCTCCTGACAATTCTCCCTGCATCCCTCTCTCCACCTCAACTCCAATTTTTCTCTTCTTAGTAATGTCTGGGCAGATCTCAGAGCTTGAGTCGAGTTATATACAGTACTTGAGCCATCTATTATAGCCAGCAAACTGTTGAACATGAACATGTGAACGTATGAAACATAATTTACGCACGCTTCTTGCCCTGGTGGTGGAACCGATATCTGCTAAAGCACTAAAACTGGGTGTCCTGTTTGAAAGTCTACAAACACAGATTAATGGCAACAAGCAAATAAACAAACAAACAAAAAAACAAACTGAAAGTGCATGCAGTAGGACAGTATGTTGTTGACTGTCAATTAAGGTAGTGTAGTGTAACAGATGCAAAAAATAATTCAATTTCTCTGGTATTCCAGGCTTTCATATCACACAGTTTGTTTGGTATTCTGATCCTCAAGGCCACATATACACCATGTGCAACCCTATAAATATTGAAATGTGGCTCACTGATGATTATTTACATATTGTGTTTTGATAGTGGAAATCTGTTACCCAAACTTTGTTGCATTATTGTTGCATTTTCCTATTATATAGCTCAAATATTTTCTCCACAGAGCCCTAGCAGATATACTTAGACAACAAGGACCAATTCCTATATCGCAGTACGACTGTGAGAACTTTGCGGCGATGAACAGCTCACCCAAAGGCAACACGCCACAGCGAACAGGATCCAAAAACCACTACACCCCTGTTCATGGCTCAAAGTCAAATCACGGTAAGAGACCTGAAATTATTTACCTGTCTTTTTGCATATATCAATCTTGTAATCTTGAAATATACTGGCCTGCAAAAGTAAAATGCAAATAACTACATAAACACTGAATCTGAGAAATATGGTTTCTAATTTTAAACCAACTCACTTGGTTTTAGTGTGGATTGTTTAGTGACTGCAATTTTCATACTCCGTTTTCTCAGAATCTGAGCATAGTTGAGACAGATCATAGTCTTAGAGACTTGATTTAATTTATAACTCAGTTTTAAAATGTGTTGTCACTATGTTTTGCCTTAGCACAGCAGTACATCTCAGTCTTAATGGAAAAATGAATGAGCAACTAATGTCAGATTGTCAGATTCATCAGCCAATCAGATTGATTTATTTGTTCTTGGTGGGTGTGATCTTTAGGATATGTCCCAGTCAAGGCCTTCTAGCTGGCCTCGAGTGACGTAATCATGCTTTAAGTGATGTATGTAATTCAAGAGCAAAAAGCATGAGATCTTACTGACAAGTCAGCTGTCACTGTCACATCACCACTGAGAAAGAGATCCTTATGGATTTAAAAACACGAAATGTTCTGCATGACCGTGTGATTGCTTAATTTATTAAACAGGAAAGGAGAACTGATTTTCATTTCAAGTAAATTGGTAAGTGCTTTTTGCATTGTTATAGCAACATCAGGAGTTTTCTAAGTGTAAATTAGGCTTGCTTGAGCATTCAGTGTCGGATCAAGTTTTGAAAAGTAGTGCTGCGTTCCATTCAACTTGGAAAGTCGGATTTTACAACTTCCTACTAGGAAAAGTGCAATGGAATGCATCTTGAAGTCAGAATTACAACTTGTAGGCTCATGCAGAAATTCTCAACTCCGATTTCGCCAAGATGCAGGTTCATGATGTCACACAAACATGTCGACACTCAGGGAGATATACAAAGTAAGTGATAAACATTCACTTTATTAAGTAATATCGATAAATGAGTTCGTTTCCACATTACATGATATTAAAGCTTGTTTAACAAACGCCTGCAGAAACAAGTGTATAAAACATGGTAAATTATAATCTCTTTTGATAATCTTACACCTGAAGCACAAATGCTAGTGCTGCAGCATTGTTTATCAGTTGGGTTGCTAGGAGACATCTCTAATGAGAGTCAAACCCCTGCTAAGCTAACGGGAGCATTGCAGTTTTGTTTCCTTAAACGTCATCTTCCGAATATCGGGGAATGGAATGCGTTTATGGTCGGAGATATCAAGTAGGAATATCCCACATCCAACCTGAATGGAACGCAGCATAACCGTGTACCCTGAAGAAATTAAATTTATTGCAAGCAACATTTAAATCGCAAATATTATTAGATAGATTTTTCCAGGTATTATAGACCTCCTTGGTAGGTTCATATGAAAAATTATGATTTTTGAATGTCTGTTCGGGAGACGTTCATTTCACAAAACTGCAGTTAAAATTAAGCTTGCTTGAGCATTAAGTGTCGTTTCAAGTTCTGGCTTTTGTGCGTGGACGTGTTTTTAAAATGTCAATTGGTATTACTAGTTAGCTGCGACATAATGTATGATACCCAAAGGCATAGGGTGTCTTATTCATTGTGAAACTGTGTTTTCTTAATGACATGAATCACACTGAAGGCCTAGACTTTAAATGCACGGCCCGCCACTGATATATATACACTGTATATGCAGGGGCGGACTGGCCATAGGGAGAACCAAGACTTTTCCCGGTGGGCCGGCCACGAAAGGAGGCCACATGGGCCGCGATATGCTGAAACGGGCCACCACGTTATGCCGAACGGGCCATGACAGGCTGAAGAGGGCCGCAAAGAGGTGCAGCGATATGCCAAAGGGGCCGTGATATGTAGAAAAGGACAGCGACACATTGTGTGTACATATATATGTATATAATATTTACTATATATATATATATATATATATATATATATATATATATATATATATATATATATATACACAGTATGTTATAATTCTATGTGCACCAGTGTGCAGTTAGTATCTACCATTATTTTCACCGGGGTTGGGGTGCAAATAATATCTGCCACTATTTGCACTGGGGTGTAAATAGCATATACCATTATTTGCTCCAGGGTGCAAATAGCATCTGCCAATGAAAAAACACAAAATCTTCCAATGAGTATTCCAATGTTTTTGCTTTGAGTCAACTTGGCTGTTGTCGCCAAGTTCATGCATCCCCTTTAATAGAGCCACATACTTACGTCAAAGCCTATTTTAATAAAGTTCTTGCTTTATGTGTCTTTGGGTTGAAAAATTATGTTCAAATGTTATCGGAACAAGTATAGTTCCACCACGAGCTGATTTTTTTTTTTTACTAGTTCCACAATTGTTTTGACAAACACCTGTAGACTGGACATAAATGATTTGCTTACGGTGGTCCTGGGATGTACACAATATCTTCTCTCTCAAGTGACTCGAGAATGATTTGATATCAACCAAAGTGCTTGCATAAAACAAATTACTTGATTAGAAATTTAGAGAAGCTCTTTCCCAAAACAATTTGTATGTGTTGCTGAAGGACAGTTTAAGTACTGCACTGGAAGTGTTTCTGTACCCGTATGTGTGTATTTGCTCAAATATTGCTTTAAGAGATCAGCACTGCATGCATACAATTTGTCTGGGTCATTAAACTAAGATGTAATTAGTTTAACTAAGAATTGGAATGCCAATGGGCAATTTCATAATGATACAGGCCTACACATTTTTAACACATTGCCTCCCCATTTCTAGATTTACTAGTTAATATCAAAGTTAACCAGGCTATAAAACGTACTTAGGTCATGACTATGATTTCTTCCTGCAGTTTGGAAAGACTTGGCTACATCCTCATATGAGGACATCAGAGCTGACGGCACTTGTGTGTTTCTCCTGTAGCACATATCATTTAAGCTGCATCTCAAATTCTCAACCTTATGTCAAGGTTGAACACGCTTTTAGAATTTTCTTAGGAGGCCAATATAACAGCCTGTTAAATTCAGCTACATAGACTTGTAACAGCACATCATAATGAATTCTCCACAAGACTGGCCACCTGTGCACAAGATGCTTGTGGCTTCTTGGGGTTTATATGAAAAGAGGTTTATTGTCTGTTTTATTTGCTGTATTGCATTCAGTATCCCCTGCCTCATATTTATTTTTGTATTTGATTCAGAGGACAGTGTCAGATCTTGCTCTTACATATGTGCTATATCAATATGAGTTGACCCTGTTTGTTTTGTTTTGTTCAATTTTGTCCAACTGTTCATAGTGATCCAAAGCAAAAATATTTTTGAGGTTGAAACAAACCAGTTCTCAGCATAAGCTAGCAGTCTGCAATGCCTCTGTAAACAAGATGTTAACATATGCTCTTTTAATCCATTTAATACCTGCCATTTAATTTTATGAAAAACATGAATTGTTATCCTTAAGTAGTGACAGATTAATTACTTCCACAGATTAACTTGCCCAGTCATGACAGGACTATAATTTTACACAAGTGTTTGGTGAAGTTTTGGTATCATCTCTCATAACTGTAACGTTTGAATGAAGTCACGAGAGCAGGATCTATATGCGGCTTAAAATTTATTAGAAAATAAATCAAATTACAAAAACAGGGTAAACACTGGAAACAAGGCAAGACTAGGAACTGGGAAAACAAAACAAACATGATCCAAGATAGCAAATGTTACATAAACTGGAGAAAACACAACAACTGACAAAGGTAAAACAGACATCAGGGCAATATATACACAGGGATAAACGAGGTAAATGAAACACAGGTGAGAACAATAGGGAACAGCTGGTAGTGATCAGGGCAGTGAATTATGGGAAATGTAGTGCAAGGGAGACTAGAGAGAAATGACAGAGACAAAACACAGGGCAAAACAACAGTGAATCATGACAATAACGATACGTCATTATAACAACTTTTTGGGTGCACCATCAATACGTCACCCTTGGTCTGTTGCTTGCACCTCAAAACATGGCCCTTGGTTCATGTTGTCACTTTGATGCCTTATTCAAAGTTTGGCCAAGGCTTCATTTTAAAATGAAATATATTGAAAATTCTACATTTTGATAAAATTAATCTCAAATAATGAGAGAAGCACCATAAAATGATCCAGTCTGATCTCATGCAATTTACGTGACCATGGCAACATTTTTGCAAATCAAAATTATGTGCTGTATTATATGTTTGGCTTCAGTTTCCCAGTGAAATGTCCAGCGGGGGGTGCCAAAAGCCAGTGAAATGATGTTGTAATCAGAGAGGTTTTAAAGGTGAATTTTATGTGGATTTTTTAAAGAGTAAAATGTATCTCCCTAACCTAAAACTTTAGCCTAAACCTAACCAATCGTGTCCTGAAAGATAAATGAGAGGTGAACAAAACAGACATTATTAACATCCTTAAACCAACACCTAAACCTAACCAATAGTGTTTTAAAATGCAAATGTGACATGAAAAGCAAATTTTTTGAAGCAATCACATTTTTTCTATGGCACTTTCATTTCACATTCACTTTCGTTTCAAACGTCCTTGGCGGGGCTCGAGCCTTGGTCTCCGAGTCCAAAATCCAATGCTCTATCAGGCGAACTACCACGAAAGATAATCACATTTGAATAAGTGTGTATTGTAGATGTAGGTGGGGCTGTAATACAAGCATTAAAATGTATAATTTTTTAAATGATGCGTTATAGTAAAAGTGTGTTGTCATTCTGGTTAAACAATGTGATAAATCTGATGATTACTGAGCTTATAACAGAATCCTCCAAACTGATTCTCCAAAGACCCCAATAGAATCACTTTCCTGTGCTGATGTTTTTAATCTTGAAATGGGAAGTTTTGGCTGACATATCAAACATTGTTTTTTTATTTTATGTATTTTATTTGTTATAAATTTTAATAGTAGTCTTAATTCACAGCCATGTACTATGTACAGCCATGTTTGCTTCTTTCTAGTCTAGTTGCAGGCAAGGGTGTCACCAGGAAATTACTTTTGGTTGGGCCTCAATAAAAATGGATGGGCCAAGTTTTCGCCCACATTTTTTAATTTCTTTTTTTACCAATTTTTCCTTAACAAAAGAGAAGCGGCACATTCAAAGAGTGATTCAACACTTTCAGAAATAAGAATTTTTGCATTTTTTATTTAAAATATTTTATAAATATACTGTATGTTTGAAGTCAAAGTATAGTCTCTAATAGCTGTTACCTTGGCTACGCAACTGGTTGCAGGTGATATTAGAGGGAAGGACATTCTCATTCTAGACAACATTTGACTGGATGAAAATCTGTGTAGCATTAGATGAGTCATCAATATTTTTGGCCCATTTTCCTGGAAGAAAAAAGACTGTAAATTTTAATACATCTGCTAAAAGTTAATTTTGTCAATGTTTAGGTGTACACTAGCATATAAATTGCTTCAAAGCCAATAGACATTACCTAAAAGCCACAAAATTTTGATTTTAAATTCAGGGGTGTTTAAGAGCCCAGAAAGACAGCATTTGAGTTTATGCCATTGCATTGAACTCCCAGATGGTGTCCAAGGTTATCATCCACCTTTTCTTACTTCTCCGTATGCATATTTCTTCATATGATATTTCACAGACAATTAGAACATAAAAAAATAAATATCACACCCTAGACACTGGCAGCCTTTAAGATTCACACAACAGTGAGCAGTGTGTGTTGTGTGGCCAAGGTGACTTTACCTATATGAATTATGAAAAGTCATAAGTCATAAAATGCACTGGGAATTTAGCTTGTTATACTACTGATGGCTATTTACCTTGGAAGCAAGGTACTACAGAAAGAGTGATATTTTGCTGTGGGTCACATGTAACGTTCTGGTGTCCATTTGCAGGAGGGCATTATTCAAAGGAGAGCACTCGAGCGGGCAGCCATGACCTTCACAACTTCATATCTTCTGGATTTGTGACGCTTGGCCGAAGCCATGTGAAAGGTAACATGATTCTATATCTCTGCATAATGACACTGAAAACCTTCTTCTATAACAAATGAGGTGTTGAAAAGAAGCAAGCATCAATCATTTTATATCTCACCACGCTGGCTGGTAATTCACAATGCAGCAAATAATCCCATGTTAAAGAAATAGTTCACCCAAAACATTTTTTATTCTTTCATAATTTATTTCAGACTTACTTTCTTCTGTCTAACATAAAAGGAGAAATTTTTAAGAATGCACTGGTCACTTTTTTACATTTAATCATAATGAATTGGTAGTGGATCGTTTAAGCTTCAAAAAGGACATGAAAGCATCATTAAAGAATCAAAATGTGGTCCATATGACCCGTGCACTATATTTCAAGTCGTATGAAGTCATATGATAACTTTTTGTAGGGAAAAGACCCAAAGTTAAGTTGTTATTCACTGAAAGTCTTGACATCTGCCCTAGCTCCCCTTAGCATGTTCAAGAGAATTGAGAATCAGAGAGAAATGAATGATTTGTGAGGTTGTTAGCAGATATGACTCAAAAAAAATATTTGTTCACAAATTGGACATCGCTTTGGCTCTCATGAACAAGCCAAGGAAAGCTAGGGTGGATGTCAACCAATGTACAGTGAATAGTGAGATACATTTTGCTTTGATCCTCATACAAAGTTATCGTACGAGCGTTCAGAAGAATTGAATATAACGCACAAATTTTGTGGACCACTTTGTGAACCAGTCCCCATTCATAATAATTGCATGGAAAACAGCAACCAGTATATTCTTCAAAATATATCCTTTTATGTGCAACAGAAAAAAAGTCAAATGGGTTTTGAATGAGATGTCATAATTTTCATTTTTGGGTGAACTATTCCTTTAACTAAAAGTTTCTCAGATAAACCAAGCCCTCACTTCTACTTTCTTGTTTTACACTACAAGGCAACAATAAGTTTATTTAAAATTCTAATTACACTATCAACTACCAACCTCTGTTAATGGTTCAGGTAACACAATGGACCTATGGTACATTTGAACCATACATCTACTGGCATCTTGACATATGTAGTCTAATATGACTAAGCTGTTTAAAAAGCCAAAAGAACATTTGCACCAGCAGTGTGATTTAAACACGTACTGTCCATAAAAAAATCAATGCTGCTTCATCAAATAGCCACCGCTAAGTTGACTGACATGGCAGCCTTCTCCCTCCTACACTCAGGGTCGCTCATTTACAAATCTTCCTCATGTGTGAATTCCCTCTGGTGATGCAGCAATTAATATTTATGTGCTCTTTGCTGACTCAGACTGCTATCAATGTATCAGCTCAATTGACTCATAAGAACATCTTTCGGAAATTATTTAAATTTTTCTAACTAACTTAGAAAACTTTGGACTCTTGGAACTTGGTAGTGCGATACTGCAGATGTTGTTGACTTTTGTATGACAAATTGCTTGTTATGTTCATCATTTGTTTGTTGCTTTGGATATAAACGTCTGTTAAATTGCTGAATATACAGTAAATGTAAATGTGATGAGCATGCACAAATCTGTCCAGGGTTGGGGAGTAACAGAATACATGTAACGGGAATACGTATTTAAAATACAAAATATAAGTAAATGTATTACACTACAGTTACAATTTAAATCGTTGGTAATTGGAATACAGTTACATTCAAAAAGTATTTTGATTACTGAAGAGATTACTTTGCATTTTATTGTCATTTGTTTCATTAAATATTTAGTCCATTCAGATGGAAAACATTTATATATATATAAATGATGCGATCCAAAGTGCATTTGAACAACGGTGAAACAGTTTCTTATGACAGAAAAGTACGTTTGAAGTAAGTTTGGAGCAGAAGAAATAGAAATAAACCTTGTGTAAATTGTCAGCTTTACGCTAAGCTAAAATGCTATTTCTAGCCATTTTACATGCACATTACCAGGCACGATCATATTGTTTTTATCAAGAAAATTCACATTGGATCATAATTAATTCTTTTCTAGTGAGACCTTTGATATTAGGGCAAAAATCATATTCTTGATAATAATTTTTGAATTGTTTTCCTGTAAAAATATTTTTAAAAAATCCTTAAAACAAGATCAATTTGATTAATCTTATTGTAGAAACAACACTGCATAAGATATTTAGGTTTTTCAGAGAATGTATTTTTAACATGTGTATTTTGTCTTACTGTACTGGCAGAGTTTTTATAGTCAAAACAAGTGAAAAAATCTACCAGTGCTGAAGAAGTAATCCAAAGTATTTAGAATACGTTACTGACCTTGAGTAATCTAACGGAATACGTTACAAATTACATTTTACAACATGTATTCTGTAATCAGTAGTGGAATACTTTTCAAAAGTAACCCTCCCAACCCTGTATCTGTCATGCTATCAACATAACAATGTTGAGTGTTGTTGCATTAAAGACCCCATGAAATGTATTTGGGTGCATAGTTTTCTGTCCTGTGTTGATGTGTTTCCCATTGAAACAGGAAGTTTGGGTGAGACACATAGAAAGGCATGCCCCTTTTTTTTTTTTTTTTTTACATAGCCAACAGGCTTTAGTTACATCACAGCAATGAATAATTATTTGCTTCTTGCTATTGCTAGTCGGCAGCAGGTGGTTTTAGGGGGGAAGTAAATTTCATAATAGATCAAATTTGATTGGACAAAAATCTGTGTAGTGCAGAGTCAGTTTATCTGAAAAAAAAAAAAAAAAAGACTGTCAGTTTTATGTATCTGCTAAAATTTATCTTGGTCAACTTTAAGGAGTACACAAGCATACACTAGCATGAATTAAATGAATGGCTTTAAAGGTAATAGACATATAAAATAGACTAGATGCCACAAACTTAAATTTGGATTACATGGGGTCTTTAAATGTGTCATCAATTAATTTATGTCCCTTTAAAGTTTTTCCCCCCTTGTTTTTGGTCCTTTAAAATAAAGCATTTTTGTAATGCAGAGCCATTCACAGTAGCAATTGCCAACATATAAACAAGAGGATTCACCCAACATCATAGGCCAGGGTAACCTATTGTAAGGGCCAGATCAGGGTAGCTATGAGAGGAAAGGAATTCAGAACTTCTAACAAACGCCGTGACCAATCGCCATTAGGCATGTGCTCCTTCGTTCCGCCTGAATTTCATTTCCACAAGTACAATGCATTGACCTAAAATCCATTAATTTTTTTGGTCTGTCTGCCTCTGCCCTGCCCAAGATGCTTGTTTTTTTTGGTTTCTGTGTCTTTAGTGCCCTTTTCATGATGGCATATTCAGCCATCTAGTCTTGGTGGAAGGGTCGGCTATTTTTGTTAGTGGCTCATGAAATATGAGCAGAAAGTAAATATGGACTCTGCTGCAGGGTGAATGCTTTCCAGACTGCTGCATTTGAACATGACAAAAACACCTTTCCTTTCTTAGAGGTGTGCTGCAAAATGTATGGTTGTGTTTTCAATTTTGTATTATTGTTATTTTGGATTTTACTGTTTACACTAGACAATTTTGTCTTGCTACATCTCATGTACTAGGACCTCATTTACTGGGAGCACTTACTATAAGAGAATGACCTTGGTCCTCTCTTGGGTAAAAAAATTAAAATAAATAAAAATTCCTTACAAATTTTTCCTCACATAATTAACTTTGTTTTAAGGAGTACACCAGCCAGCTGTCAATGGCCAGTAGCCGTGTAATTAGCGGGATAATGTACAGTCAGCCAGCTGTTATCGCAAAATAAACCATTTAGGGTGATACAAGACTTATGTAGCTACTTTAGGGGGAAATATCCTTTTAAATATATCATATAATATCAAATACTGTCAGATGATGTAATTGATAATTAAATCAAAGTTGCTTTTTTTCTGGCACAAAACAATGACGTTTTGGTATAAATAAAATCTCAATTATGGAAAAGGCATTAAATCTGAACAAATAAATGTATAATACAATGAAAAGAACACCCTAATTTATATACGTAACTAAACACAGAACTGATCAGCAGGATTTAGCCAAATGTCACTGGTAACACTTTACAATAAAGTTCAATTTGTTAACTAGTTAATGCAGTAACTTTCATGAACTAACAATGAAACGTATATTTTTCAAAGCATTTTTTAATCTTAGTTGATGTTAGTTTATAAAAATACAATTTTCAATTTTAGTTCATTATGCATTAATTAATGATAACATATTCAAATTTGTATTAGAATATGTTGAAATTAACATTAACTAAGATTAACAAATGCTGTTAAAGTATTGTTCATTGTTAGTTAATGTTAACTAATGTAGGTAACTAATGTTAACAAATGGAACCTTATTGTAAAGTGTTACCATATTGCTACAAAAAGAAGGCCTAAAATTCCCATGCAGGGTCTTGAATCTTTTTTTTTTCTTCTGTCTTTTATATAGATCCAGATGAATCGAGATCGTCCAGATGAGTCGGTTCACTAGAATTAATTGACTTTCCAGTGCTATATATATAAAGAAATAAGACCGCATAGAAAAAAGAAAGAAATATTAACAGCAAAATAGTATTTAAAACTTTAAAATGATGCTTGAGATGAAGACTTTAGTCATATTAGGCTACCTCCATAAAAATATGTTTTAATTTGAAAACACATAAATTTCGCTATGTTCACAGCTCTAATCCACACTGGAATGGCAATAGAAACTGAGACTTTCGAAAACACTCTCCATAAATGCATATTTTGAAAAACGACGACGTCATGAAAGTGAAAGCGGAGTTTTTCAACATAAACAGATTTGTGTGGATGTAGCCTCAGTCTTAGTGAAAAAGCTGCTTTAGTCTACATATTGTGTGAATGTTGAGATCATATTACCAGCCGAATATTGCCCATTTTGTCTCGATAATCCATTGTAATTAGACAGTTTCACTCGCAAAATATTTTAATCATGGCTGACTGTGAATAGCTAATTTCTATAATCAGTGACAGAAAACTTTTTGCGTCATGCCGCATCTACATCGCTAGGAGTCAGCGAACATAAACACGAATATCACTGAGTGCACCAGTCAGAAAATAATAATAATAATAATAATAATAAAAAATAATAATACAAAAATGTATCTACTTTTGGCAATAACTTTCTCCCTCTGAGTTTTTCCTCTGATTGTTGCCATGCTATAGATTCTTATACTACCTGTCAGCCTTGTGTATCATCCTCATATCCATGTTACCTTATCCATCAGAACAGTCCATCCTTTAAGATTCACCATGGTGATTAAAAGGGTCAATAAAGGTGCAAGCTTTCTAGCTGTGGTTGAACTTATGTGCAAGTGGAGATGGTTTTCAGGTTTAACGTTGAGTAATCAAGCATCCGTCCTGATGCATAATTACAAAGACACTATTTAGATTAATTGTTGCTCCCTGAAGGGCAGCTGAGGGTGTGTTAGAGAGGTCATGCTGAACACCAGCTAGCCGCATGCTTCACATATGGCTGATCAAACAAACTTAATCTTCTCAAAAGTTCAGTCTGGCCTGTTTGGGTCATTATGCCATATACCTTATGTAAACCTCAACTTGTAATGGTTTTAGCCTTGTTTGAGTCCTCTCTGACAGTGAGAAAAAAACTTCTCTCTGAAATGCTAGACACTAATGATGCAGTTCTTATTATTATCCATAAACCTATGTAAAGGGGTAATACTCTTTCATCTGAATACATTTCTTTTCAATTTCAGATGAAGACCCAAAGTCATTGTTCATTCACAAATTCCATTCTTGGAGAGGTTTGCACCAACTGCTCTAAAAGTGTTGAAAAGCAGCTGTATATGATTGGTTTTCAAGGCTCTGACCTTTGGTTTTGCACGGTTTGAATATAGAGTAGTTCCCCTAAGACATCCAGTCAGTCTTTTCACATAAACTTGTTAATATGCCAGAACTCTCTTTTCAATAGAGCCCCCATGAGAGAGAGAGAGAAAAAAAAAAAAAAAAAAAAAAAGAAGAAGAAAAAAAGGATTTGCTTCCATAGTTGCATGCTGCCCCATGTTGGAAATTTAACTGTTTTACCTTGTGGGTTTTCCATTTGTCCAGTTCTGTCTTTAAGATGCAGCACAATATATATCAAGGCTGGACTGTCACAGTTCATGTTGATGAAAATAAATCCCTGAAGTGCACAGACAGGTTGAATTTATTGGAGAGCTTCCATCTGTTTTATGGGATCTGCTAGAATGTCTGCATTCTCACACAGAGACAGTTTTAGTCTCTGTGTGAGGTGGTGCATTAGATTTTAGCCATCCATAAATGTTTAAATAATCTTTAGTCTCAGTCCTTTTGCCTTGGTTCTGAAAAACAATCTCTCGAAATAGCCATTCAAATTATGAAAGTCAGTCTGGCTTATTGGTATTCTCTTCCCTGATATGTTAAATACAGTTGATTTGCATGTCTGTTTTGCGATATCTTTGTTTAGAAGAAATCTTCGATTGACAACATTCAAATGAGATGGAATTTCAAACATTCCAATTTAACATTTACAAAATTCAGCCCAAAATTCAAACAGAGAATGACTACTTTAGACTTGTCTAAGACTAGCATGAAAATTACTCCACCAATGCTTGATCAGTTCTTGATTGTTCTGTTGTAATGTTTAAAGGTATAGAATGATTTTATTTTATTAAATTTTGCTTTGATTGACATGACGGCATCACTGGCAGATGGGAGGATTGGATTTTAAGTGATTTTCCCATGACTAAAAAGTTATAAACACGCACATCCTTTCTCATATGAGCAGCATCAAATCAACCTGACTGATGCCTGATTGCAGTTTATTATGTTATGGAAATAAGGTGCACCATTTGATTCCAGATCAAAACTGTGTATGACTCAGTGCCACCCTAGATTTTTTTTTATTTATTTATTTTTCTCTGGACATGAATGTTTTCCCACAAATGAAATCGATTTGTAATGCATCATCTCCTATGTTTGGTGCTGTGTTTGAAAACTGACTGGAAGTGTGCAAACACCACTACAAGCCAGAATAGTTGCCAGCAATGAACTTAATTATGAAGTTAACCAGGGCTCGAATAAAAAATGCCATAGAGTGTAACAAAACTGCCCTAGATCTTTAAAATGTTGTGGCAATAAATGTCCCCTGTAGTGAATTCCTCAAGATCTGTTTTCTAGCATTTCATATATTCCATAATATTTTATAATTTTAGCTAATGTGAACAAAAATCAGCTCTGAAAATTTAGAAAATATAGTAACACTTTACATTTAGGTTCCTTTTAAGGGTTTATAAAGGTGTTAATTAATGCCTAATTAATCATTTACAAATGCATAATAAATATGCAGTAATAGGAACATGCATAACAAGGGCAAATTTCATACAATATTCACCAAATGCTGATTATTTTAACTTATATGTTAGACATGCTTAATAAATACATTTATTCATACTTTTATTAACCAAAAACATAAAAGGCCCTAATTCATGATTTATGTCACAATGTAGCAAATAAAGATAAACATATATCATAATAGTCTATAAAAAGGAAGGATTATGTCATTTTTCTTCTGTCCGCTTTTTGTTTATTTTAATTAATGTAATGTCTTGACTAACTTTTGTTGTCACTTTGCTTGTCACGTTAATGCCAAAAGAATGATTCTGCCTAGTCCTAGTTGCCTAAAGTCTTGTGTATCATCCACAAAACACCATGTCTTCATGCTCATTAACTGCATACTGTATATAACATTTTATAATAAAGCCTGATGAACATAATCCAAAATTAACTTTTATGTATGTAGGTTTCTAATGTTGGAAACTCCTTAATAAATGCTTCACAGATGTCCACTTTAAATTAAGGTACATTTTCATAGGTACTAATGTTAAGTAAGTGTTATTAAGCATTTACAACATGTAAATGGCTCACTATTAAGCCGGTATTGCCTGAAAGTCAGCCATATCAATGATTTGTAATGCATTTTTAAATAAATTATAAGTCAATAATGAACCCCATTATAAGGCCTTAAAAAAGGGAACATTAATATAAAGTGTTACTGAAACATTCCTAAAGTCCCGTTCACACAGCAAGCGACATCGCGCAACGAAGCGACACGATCCCATTAATTTTCAATGAGAGCACAGCGACTTCTGGCGACACAAGCTGTCGCGACCATTGGCGACAGAGATCACCATGGGGAGCGACAAGACAAGTTGAGAAAATTTCAACTTTATGCAAATGATGAGCGACATTCGCGAGCGACTACCAATGAGAGTGAAGACAGAGGAGCTCACGTCATCCGTCTCCAGGCAGGGTGAGTGTGAGTTACTGGAGTCGACTCGAGTTCATGAAAGATGGAGGAGAAGTTAAAAGTTTCTGTGAGCGATTTCACTGTTCTGTATCATTTGTCTGTAAACACATTCATAGATATGGCCTAATAAGATGATACGTGGAAAACTGTGTCGGCATTCTGAGTGAGTTTGATTCAGAAATTTATATAACATTCATCTTGTTTAATGATATGATGCATTAAGCACTGCTGCAGGTTATATAAAAAGCTCTCCCCTGCAGAATGTGCATTTTTACAGGCAAAAGAACTGATTCCTTGTCAAATTAGAATGATATCTTTGTCTAATCGGCAGTATTATCTGTAAACATCATTTCAAACTACTATGGCTAGTTGTGCAGTCCACCAATAATGTTAGAGTGGCGGCAGCAGTAGGAACGCCCACCAGTGATACAAATCGCAAAGTCTAGCGACATGCTGCCTGCAGTGTGAACGGGGCTTAATAGCTCCAAAATTACAGACAATGAGTACATTAAAATCCTCCTTGATTTTGAGAGCTGTATAATCTTCTGTAAAATCGACATGTATTCTAGCTGAGTGTTTATTTGTGTAATGTCTTGTGCATTATCTGTAGCTACTTTTGTATTTAATACTGATTTGATTTAATGGGAAACACTTCTATTTATTATATTTACAGTATATGTGTCTGTGGGAATTTCATACACTAATACTCACTGTAGTTTGGCCTCTGAGTGAAACAAATTTGCTCATTGCATTCTACTAAATGAGACCTTTCCAGCAATATATAACACATGGCAATCTCATCATATTTATGGTTTTACCAACTCTGAATATAAATGTAGTGATAACAAATGATGAGAACGAAACAGTTTTAATTTGTCAGCAAATTAAAAAGCATTATTTAATAATTGGTAGGATCAGCTATGTGCATTGTAACGTCATCTAGATCATGCAAGTGGTTATTAATTTATTACTTAATTATTAGCCTATTATTTATTTATTTGTTTGTTTTCCGTAGGGAGTGCCCCCCACTAGCCTGGAATAAGCTCAGTTCAATGAATCCTTCCATCAATAAAAATATTAATATTTTTAAATATGTTCAAAAATGAGTACAAAACCATAATTACTAAAAAAAATCCTATGCAATGTCTTGTGGTCATATATGTAGTATGAGAAATTATAAACAATCTTAGTGGGCCGGTTATTTTTGAAGGTGAACACAAATGTGTTAGCACAAAACGAACACAACACAAGGGTTAAAGATGCTAATTTCTGACATTGCTTGGAATATACTCTTATGTTAACAAGTGTAAACACATTTCCTTGAAAAAAATAAGGGAAAAAAGTTTGATATTCTCACATCTTGAAGGTGTATCGGACTGCACTCTGAGCTGCTGACATATGTTAGATAAAGGTGAGACTAAGGGTAGTGATTCAGATCTGTGGGCAGGTGACCTGTCTGAGCTGTCAGAATCCTTACCAGCAAATTCATTAGTATGACAACAAACAGGAAATGTGTCCCACTGTGTCCATAAACAGCAAAGTCTCTAAATGTCAGCCCAGTCATCCTCCTGCTCCTCTGGTCCAGCTGTCTCCCTCAATATCCCCTGTGTATTGCTGGTCCTGTCTCTACTATTGAGAAAAAAGAATGGAATTATATTCATCCCACTCTGTTTTCTTCATAGTGGTCATTTGAAGAGGTTGTGCTCTTAAAGCTGCTTTCAGTGTATATATATATATATATATATATATATATACACACACACACACACTACCGGTCAAAAGTTTTGAAACACTTGACCGAAATGTTTCCCATGATAAAGAATTTTTTAGATGTAAAAAGTATAATTTTCCTGTATAATTAATGGTTAAAATGTATAGTTTGTCTAACAAGAGAGTACATGTACTTTTTACGGTAAATTATTGCTAAAATTACAATAATACGGAATTCCCTACATGACCCATTACATTTCATTATATTGTATCGGAATAGTTATGTTTCTTCTTATTTTTAATATCAGTTATGTACATTGGGGTGTTCTGTTTTATATTTGATGTAGTTTGGTTAATATTTATTGCATAATTTTTATTTCACATGTGTTACCCTTATGGTGTTTAGTGTTTTTGTGAGTGACACTGAACACTGTCTCTACATGTTTATTGGTCATTGCTCCTTGAAGGGCCACTATTGATGAATTTCATGACATCATGTGCCCTTCTGTAATTTCTACGGTGATTAACAAAACATTATAAAGTGAAAAGCAGATTTTTACAGTTTCAGAAGGTTAATATATTAAGTTTATCATTTAATAATATAAACGGTGGTACTGCACCTTAAAATATTCTGTAAAAACAACTGTTTTAAACTGTAAAATTTACAGGTTGTTCTGTAAAGTCATTTACATTTTTACTGTAATTATCACATTTTTTTTTTTTTTTAACTAATTGTTTTTACAGTGAAGGTAACATGTCTCACAGATAAAAGTCCCCTTTGAAAATCATGTTTTCTTCAGTAAGTGAGGGAATGGAATGGATGGGAAAATAGGAGGAGGGTTAATATCTCTAGACTTTTATTCAATAAAAATCAGTAGTTGGAAAATGGGGACTTTCATGCAAAAGATTTTTCTAAAATACTTTAATGCTAATTTACAGGTCTTTCAAGGCAGTTAAAATTAAATTATTAACTTATTTGAATGAATGTCTTCATTGACTAATTTTTTATGCAAGCACAAAAAGAACATTTGATTATATAGTCCTATACATGGTCTGAGCTGGAGACACTATTTTAGGAAACTTCATATTTAAGACCATTTCTCTTGTGGCTATATTTTTTCCTCTCATTAGCCAATATCAATCCCTCTTTTAACACATATGTAAAATACTCATACGAGAATATACGAATAGTGCCCCAGATGTGTATGAGAAACCTGTTATGTCTGTTTAACATTTTTGAGAATGAGCATCTTGGAGATGAAGCAACTTAGCATGTTGTTGGACTCGAGCCAGATACTTTTAACTGCCAGAATTTTCACACATAATGGAAATTCATTTGTCACACTGTGCCGTACTGATTAATGTCTTCATTTTATTAGGTGCTTCTTTGTACTCCGTAAATAGCACATAATGAAGCTGTTTGATGGTGTAGCCCAGTGGCTAAATTGGTGATGTTTGATTAATTCTTGAAAAGATAGTCCAAATATGGGATGTTAGGAATGCAGATAATTAGGAATGAGTGCCATAATTTCATAATTTAAAATGGATAAAAAGGATAGTTCAGTCTGGTTAATACAGTGTTCCAGCCATGCTAAAATACATAATATACAGTACTTACACTAATGACCAGTGTTGGGTTTAATCGGATTACAAAGTAATCAGTTACTGTAATCTAAATTTAAAGTCAAAAAGTAGCATAATGCATTACATTTTAAATTATTGTAATCAGATTACAGTTACTTTGAATTATGTCAATTACTTTTAAATAGATTACTTGAGTAATATTGATTGTTGTTGTTGGGGTTTATGATTTAATTATACACTTTACATTAAGGTTATATACGTTAATACATGCACATGAAACTTATTACATTCCAAATTAAGTTTTAAAGAAATAGCAGTCAATATTTTTTCACGCATTTGTTCATCTTGGAATTCTTGGTTTATGTTCATTTCTACATACAATATTGTCCATTGTTAATGTTAGTTTTTAATGATGTTACATTACTAATTTTTAATATTAAACTGTATTAGTGTATGTAGAAATTGACATATACCATGATTAAAAATGGTGTAAAAATGTTTCATGTTAATTATGTATGTTAATGTATACACAAGACACAATCTTATTGTAACAAATTACCAATACATTTAATAAAAATGAATCAAACAATACTTCCATGGATAGACTACCTAAATATCAATATTATCATGCACTTTCTCAACTACTCCTAAACTAACTTTTCTTTACTTAATTGAAAAAAACTTCCCTCTTTGTTCTCTTTCTCTGGCTCTTGGTGTCTTCACTGGTGATTGAAATCTTAGTACAAAAAGAGGGATATGTTTATTTGTTGCAAATATCACTCCATGTTTACAACGTATGGTATTTTAAAGTAGCAGTGTAATCAATATTGCAGACAGTAAATTATGGTTTTATCACACTTCTCTTTTATGGCTAATTTGACCTGTGGTATTATATTAATGTGGTGACATTGCCCTGACTACCTGATGAAAAAAAAACAAACAAAAACAAAACATAATTATTCAGTATATTGTGCCAGTTCATACGGAAAGATGGCTTTCTCCTCTCTCTGTCAGACTGAAATACAGTTGACTAATCTTCTTGCATTGTAGTTACAGTATAGGAAGGATTTAGCTAGTGGAAGCTGGTTTTAGACAAATGTATTGGCTACTTCTCAGAAAAATAATCTTAGCATGAAATATTCACAACTGAGATTAACCAGCATGCCTCAGTGTCTGAGGAAAATGAATTTACAACCCCCCCTTCCAACAACCCTTTCAGGAATACATTAGGAGATGAAAGGCAAAGCAAAGAATGAGACATGAATTACAATACTGTTTGCAAATAGCATGTTTTGTGTATGGATGTATGGGTTTATGTTCTTTTTTTTATTTTTATTTTTTTACAACTGCCGGTCAGATCAGTCTTGTTTCTGAATTCTAGACTTTTATATGAAACCCTCCCATAAAGGAGCGCTTATAGATGGATTTATGTGACTGCATACCATAAAGATGTAATGAACTCATTCCAGATTGAATTAGAATCAGCCATACAAGGTGACCTATTTATTGTTGGTGAACCCCTGCACAATTCCGGCTGATTATTTCATGCGTAACAGCTCGATGAAGCAAGCATACAATTTTTAGGAAAGCAAAATATAAATAATAAGCATCCTCTCTAGTGTGCTTTCTTGACCTTATGTGCATTGTGCTTGACAAACGCAAGGCAAATGCTGGTTTTCATTTGTAATCTATTATTCATATGGAAGCTGCAGGAACGAAGACAGTGGAAGGCAGAGTCCACCCCCGAAATGTGTTGTTCTGGAATCAAAATCAGGCTCATCATTCTAAGACCCCAGGCTCACATCCACCATTCTGTATGTGTAATTTTCATGTAGGATATGCTTCTTTGGAACCTGTAGTTTCCATAATAATGTCTGTTGCTACATCCTGTATATACACTACTGGTAAAAACTTTTGAAACACTTGACTGAAATGTTTCTCATGATCTTAAAAATCTTTTGATCTGAAGGCGTATGCTTAAATGTTTGAAATTAGTTTTGTAGACAAAATATAATTGTGCTACCATATTAATTTATTTAATTATAAAACTAAAATGTAATTAAAATTTTTTTTTTTTAAATTGATGACTTGGATCAAATAATAAAGAAAAGCAGCCAATAAGTGCTCAACATAGATAGGAACTCCTTCAATTCTGTTTAAAAAGCATCCCAGGGTGATACCTCAAGAAGTTGGTTGAGAAAATGTCTGCAAATTTTAGGCAAAGGGTGACTACTTTGAAGATGCTAAAATATAACACAGTTTTGATTTATTTTGGATTTTGTTTAGTTACAACATAATTCCCATAGTTCCATTTATGTTATTCCATAGTTTTGATGACTTTACTATTATTCTAAAATGTGAAAAATAAAAGAAAATAATAATAATAATAATAATAATAATAATAATAATAATAATAATATATATATATATATATATATATATATATATATATATATATATATATATATATATATATATATATATAAAAAAATAAAGAATGAGTGTTTCAAAACTTTTGACCAGTAGTGTATCCCTTTTGTGAGCACACATGCGATCCTAATGGGTGAAGCTGTGTCAAGGATATAGTATTAGGCTGGTGAGTTATGGATATTTACAAATGTGGTTTATGAGGACATTTCTAGTGTCCCCATAATTCAAATTGCTTAAAAAACATACTAAACAATGTTTTTTTTTTTTTTTTTTTTTTTTTAATGTAAAAATTCAGAAGGTTTTTTGTGAGGGTTAGGTTTAGGGTTAGGAGATATAATCTATAGTTCATACAGTATAAAAATCATTATGTCTATGGAGCAGTGGCGGGCCGTGCATTAAAAGTCTAGGCCTTCAGTGTGACTCATGCCATTAAGAAAACACAGTTTCACAATGAATAAGACACCCTATGCCTTTGGGCATCATACATTATGTCGCAGCTAACTAATAGTACCAATTGACATTTTAAAAGCACGTCCACGCACAAAAGCCAGAACTTGAAATGGCACTTAATGCTCAAGCAAGCCTAATTGTAACTGCAGCATGACTGTTTTGTGAAATGAACATCTCCCGAACAGACATTCAAAAATCATAATTTTTCATATGAATCTACCAGGGAGGTCTATAATACCTGGAAAAATCTATCTAAAAATATTTGCGATTTAAATGTTGCTTGCAAAAAATTTCATTTCGTCAGGGTACACGGTTATGCTGCGTTCCATGCAAGTTGGATGTGGTATATTCCTACTTGATATCGCTGACCATAAATGCATTCCATTCCCCGATATTCAGAACTGCAACGCTCCCGTTAGCTTAGCAGGGGTTTGACTCTCATTAGAGATGTTTCCTAGCTACCCAACTGATAAACAATGCTGCAGCGCTAGCATTTGTGCTTCAGGTGTATGATTATCAAAAGAGATTATAATTTACCATGTTTTATACACCTGTTTCTGCAGGCGTTTTTTAAACAAGCTTTAATATCATGTTATGTGGAAACGAACTCATTTTTCGATATTACTTAATAAAGTGAATGTTTATCACTTACTTTGTATATCTCCCTGAGTGTCTACATGTTTGTGTGACATCATGCCCCTGCATCTCAGCGAAATCGGAGTTGAGAATTTCTGCACGAGCCTACAAGTTGTAATTCTGACTTCAAGATGCATTCCATTGCACTTTTCCTAGTAGGAAGTTGTAAAATACGATTTTCCGAGTTGAATGGAACACAGCACTTCTTTTCAAAACTTGATCCGGCACTGAATGCTCAAGCAGCCAAATTTACACTTAGAAAACTCCTGATGTTGCTATAACAATGCAAAAAGCACTTACCAATTTGCTTGAAGTGAAAATCAGATTAATGATTAATAAATTAAGCAATCACACGGTCATGCAGAACATCTCAGGTTTGTAAATCCATAAGGATCTCTTTCTCAATGGCGATAGCGGCAGTAATGACAGTCAACTCGTCAGCAAGATCTCGCGCTCTTCACATTCAAATTATGTCACTTAAAACATGATTGCGTCACTCAAGGCCAGCTAGAAGGCCTCGACCGGGACATATCCTAAAAATCACACCCACCAAGAACAAACAAATCAATCTGTTTGGCTGATGAATCTGACAATCTGACATTAGTTGCCCATTCATTTGCGCTGTTGGAAATTCTGAAGGCCTGACGGGGTGGAGCTCAAACGAGCTTGGCTTTGGGCATGTGATTTGTGAAACAGTTGTAACGCTTCGCTTGTAAGCATCAAGGAATAAATACTGACTGGATAAACTTTTAGTTTTTCTCTATTTGTTTGTAGATTAATTAAGAGTGGAAAGCGATTAAAAATACATAGGCAAAAATGTGATTGAGAATGAAAAGATGAAAAATATGTATTTATTTGGCATGTTAGGCCAGCAGAAAAGACTTTGCTGGCCCTGAGAATTTGCCACTGCTATGGAGAGTCCTCATAAGGATAGCCGCACCAACATGTGTGTGTTTGTGTGTTTGTGTGTGTATGTGAGAGCAGCAAAGTGTGTCCGTGAGCCTCTTCTGTTCCAGCTGTCTGTGGATAATTACCTCATTACAGTTTTCATTGGTGCCCATTTTGAAATTACACAGAATGTGTGAAAGACCTGGGAAGGACATTGTGCAACCTCTGAAAAATCACTTACACGCCACCTCTTTGATAAATAGGGCAGCTAGTTTTCAAATGTACTATTTTTTTAAGGTTGCACATCTGTAAACTGATGTGTTACTTACTCTTTCTCAGTAGGTCTTGTGGCTTATGCATTAATCTAGGTGTCGTGGTGATCTTAACTTTTTAAAATGCTTAAAGGTTAAGTGTGTATTTTTTTTAAATAGTTTATTCTATTCCAGCTTAATATGCAGAGATAACTATACATAAGCCATTTGTAGGTTGATTCCTCTAGAAAATTTAAACACTGTGGCGCTATCAAAACCGGCCTGACATAGGATCATTGGCTTTACCAATGTCATAAGTTTGGGGCGGGACTATCTGTTTTTTTACCAATGGCAGTTTTGTAATTCCATCTTGTGTTGCTTGTGGCACAGAAATTACCCCCTTTTCCTTTAACTACAGTGACCTGTAAAATAGGCAGGTGCTCTCTTTGTGAACATCATTAATTTGATTTGCATGTTGCATAACTTGCATCTCTTTTTCAGCTGCAATAAACACAGAGTCGTCTCAGGAGAGTGGTGCGCAGATGGGGGTAGGGGGTGAGTACAGTCAGTCTGCTGTTCAAATTTCAACTGTGAGCCACTGAGTGGAGGATATGTAGGCTAATGGATGGAGGGCCCTTTATGTCATTCTAGAGCAGAATGAATGACTTAGACAGGACACTTAAAATGACCTAGTTTTTGTGTGCAATTAGCTGAATTTGAAAGAGCAACACTTTTGCTCCTTCAGATAAAGTTTGTGGTATCTGTTTACTAGTGTTTAGTTTTGATAATATACATGTACAAACAGGGATTCAAAATTAAAAAAAAAAAATATTTTGGTTTGCTCTGAGCAGAAACCAGTAGCAGTTTTAACCACCACACAAACCACACAATTGCATGGGTGTTATGGTAAATAGAGGACCCAGATGCAGGTAACAGTTCAAATGATAGTTAATGGAATATAGAGCGGTTAAACACAGCTGACAGTCCAATAGCAAGAGTAATCCAAATGGCGATGATGACGAAGATGACGATGAAGCTTGGCAGGCAATGACTGCAGTGAGGTGGGATGGTGAAGGCAAAGATGACCAATTGCAGAGGGTACTGAGAGAGATATATAACTGAAGCACAGGAAAACAGGTTAAGGTAAATCCAACTAAAAACAAGAAAAAAGCGTGAGCATGAGAGATACAAAGCACACGAGAACAATCTGACAAACACAACTCACACAAAGGGCTGCTTATAAAGGGGAAAGGAGATAGCATGCAGGTGTCGCGTTAATCAGGCAGCAGCTGGTAATAAGACCAGTTAATCAATACCACACCCGTAACAACACAAGGGAAGACACACAAAACAAACCGTGGCTGAATAATCCCACGACAGTACCCCCTCCCTACTCAGGACCGGTGACCTGGCATTGGTGGAAACTGCCAATGAGGGAATGATCAAGTATGTCCCGTGCAGGGACCCCACTTCTCTCCACCAAATACTGGAACCCGTGCCCCCTCCACCTGGAATCCAGAATATGCTTGACCAAATAAGTGGGTTCCCCATCTATGAGACACGGCAGTGGAGGAACAGGAATGGGCGAATTTATTGGAGAGTAATTTAATTTTAGAGATGTG
The DNA here is from genome assembly GCF_019703515.2 of Myxocyprinus asiaticus. Taxonomy (NCBI): domain Eukaryota; kingdom Metazoa; phylum Chordata; class Actinopteri; order Cypriniformes; family Catostomidae; genus Myxocyprinus; species Myxocyprinus asiaticus. Next base: position 25,826,951 of record NC_059379.1, read on the forward strand.
GAAAGTGGGGTGGACCCTCCTGTACACTGGAGGCAATTTTAGATGGACTGTTACCGGGCTAAGGATCTTGGTAACAGGAAATGGGCCAATAAATTTGGGAGCGAGTTTATTGGAGATGGAACGCCAAGGAATATCCTTAGAAGATAGCCACACCTCTTGACCTACAATGTAGATGGGACTTAGACCGGTGGCGATCAGCTTGGGCCTTAGTGTAGCATCCCACATGGATGAGAGTCTGTCTGGCTCTCTTCCAGGTGCGACGGCACCTCTGGATAAATGCATGGGCAGAGGGGACCACAACTTCAGATTCCAGTGCTGGAAATAGAGGTGGCTGGTAACCTAAACTAGTCTGAAATGGAGAAAGGCCTGTGGACGAAACTGACAAAGAGTTATGTGCGTACTCCACCCACGCAAGTTGCTGACTCCAAGAAGAGGGATTGTGGGAAGCCAAACACCATAAAGTTCTCTCCAGGTCCTAATTAGCTCACTCACCCTGCCCATTGCTCTGAGGATGGAACCCAGAGGTAAGACTGACAATAGCCCCCAGTAATCTACAAAATTCCTTCCAAAATTTGGAAACCTAATTGGGGCCCCCTGTCGGAGACCACGTCTGTCAAGAGGCCATGAATTCGAAAGACGTGGTCAACGACAGCAGTCGCTGTCTCTCAAGCAGAAGGTAATTTAGGTAGAGGAATTAAATATGCTGCCTTTGAGAACTGGTCCACTACAGTCAAAACGACAGTAAATCCCTGTAAATCAAAGGCAATATGGGACCAGGGTCTTGAAGACACTGACAGCGGCAGAAAAAGTCCCGCTGGGGGAAAACTGAAAGTCTTAGAACAAGCACAGACTGAACAGGCGACTACGAACTGACGAACATCACGGGCCATACATGACCACCAAAATCTCTGTCTGATCAGAGCCAGGGTGTGCCCAACTCCAGTGTGACAGGCTACTTTGGAGGAATAACTCCAACGGATAACATCTGGATGGACAGACTCCGGCACATACAAACGGCCCGATGGGGTTTTAAGCGGGGGCTTTACCCCTTGTAAGGCTGTGCGGACCTTCGACTCAATCTCCCAGGACACTGCTGCCAACACCAACTTGATAGGGACGATAGGTTCTGGAGAGATCAGTCGCTCGGATCGATCAAAAATACTAGACAAGGTGTCCGGTTTGATGTTTTTGGAACCAGGACGGTAAGAGATGGAAAAATGAAATCGACCGAAAAAAGAGCCCACCGGGCTTACCTGGAGTTCAGACGTTTAGCGGAGCGAATGTATTCAAGATTTTTATGATCGGTCCAGACAATGACAGGCACCCCAGACCCCTCTAATCAATGGCGCCACCCCTCCAAGGCTAACTTGATTGCCAGCAACTCATGATTACCAGTGTCATAATTACATTTGGCAGGAGACAAATGATGGGAGAAAAAGGAGCACGGATGCATCTTGTCATCAGAGGGACTCCGTTGGGAGAGTACCACACCTAACCCCACGTCTGACGCATCTACCTCCACAACAAACTGACAAGATGGGTCAGGGGTAACAAGAATGGGGGCCGAAACAAAGTAGCCCTTGAGTTTGGAGAAAGCCAGGTCGGCCTCCCTTGACCAGCAAAACTCAGTCTTGGTGGAGGTATGGTTCGTCAGAAGCGCGGCTAGTTGGCTGTATTTGTGAATAAAACACTGGTAAAAATTGGCAAAACCCAAGAATCTCTGCAGAGCCTTGTGAGGATCCGAGGTTGGCCGATCTACCACAGCCTTTCTCTTAGCTGGGTCTACCTGAATCCCCTCCGGTGACACGATGTATCCTAGAAAGGTTACCAATCGAGCGTGGAACTTGCATTTCTCAGCCTTGACAAAAAGCCCATTCTCTAGCAGCCGTTGGAGCACCCGTCTGACGTGCTGAACATGTTTCTGGAGAGAATGAGAAAAAATCTGAATGTCATCCAGGTAGACAAAAATGAACTGATCAATCATATCTCTCAGCACGTCATTGATTAATGCCTGGAAGACTTCGGGGGTGTTGGCTAAGCCGAAAGGCATCACCAGATACTCAAAATGCTCCCTAGGGGTGTTAAAAGCAGTCTTCCACTCATTGCCCTCTCTGATGCAGGCCAGATAATAAGCATTGCGAAGGTCCAATTTTGTGAAAAAGTTGGCACCCCGCAGACGCTTGAAGGCTGATGACATCAACGGTAAAGGGTAGGTGTTCTTAATGGTGATGTCATTCAGTCTCTGATAGTCAATACAGGGCTGAAGGGAGCCGTCCTTCTTATCCATGAAAAAGAACCCCGCACCTGCAGGAGTAGTACAGCATCTCCAGATATAAAACAAGACAAGAGTTACGAATGGAAGCTCTTGGTCTATTGTCAATTCTCTTGGCACAGCCCTTGAGTAGCAGCGCAATATTTTCATAAAAAAAGAAGATTTATAGTATTAACATTGAGGTGATGGCACAAGATAAAAAAAAAAAAAACTCAGAATGCATCTCTGAGATGATGGGCAATTACGGAAACTGTGCAGTGCAGTCAGTAATGGAGTAAGAGAGGGAGAGGGGGTCTTGTAGAAGGAAGTCCTGCTGGACCTCACAATATGGTTGAGAAAGCTCCATGTCAGAGCTGGATGCATCTCAGAGGGCAGCAGTTTACTGCTGTGTCTGGTCTATGGAGAATTGTGTTGCAGCATGGAAAGATAGCTGAGTTTTACTTGAAGTTATCTGCTCTTCAAAGAATGAGAAGTCCATTGCAAATTTTCTGCAGCTGGTCCAAAGGTTGGGAGACAGAGGTTCATAGAATTGCTGCAGTTTGCTGCAAAAAGCAGCTTGTTTGTTGCCAGTATCATAGATGTGTATATTCATGTTCTTGCCAAAATCTAAACGAAACTTGACAATGTGGCTAAACTCAGTATAGGACATAACACAATAATAAGTATAATTTATTGATATATTATTTAAAAATTCTGCTGCTTTGTTAAAGCACACAGTGTACATTACACTGATTTTAACATGGGTAAGGGGTGTTCATATGCACAACACAAAGAGGAGTGCCTAAAACCCCTTTAACCATGATCATTGTAATGCATGCCATCGACATGAGCAATTTGATATAAAATGTATTAATTATAATAACTGGAATAAACAATTCTTCCACCAAGTAATGTAGTTCATAAACCAAACTGTAACTAGTGTTGTATAATGCAGTGTAATGGACTACATCTGGATTGCATCTAGATTAATCAGATTTAAAAAAATAAATAAATAAGTAATTATAACCTGATGACAGTTACATTTTATGGATTACATAATTACTCAGGGACTTACAAATAGGAAATTGATATTTAATTCAAAGTGTGTAAAGAAGTGTAAACTGGTACTTTGATTTTCATCAAAATTTGCAATAAATAATCAGACTTTTACCTTATAAATGTAATCTTAAACGGTGGTTGAAAATGCAACTGATTCAGAGGAAATATTTCAACATGCATTGTTAATACTAAACTTGTGTTGTAATCTTCTGAACAAAATGGAGAACAATGCAGATATGTCAGTGCTGTCTGTGTATGGCTGTTTTCATGTCAGATTGCATCCCTTGAGTGCTCTCCTCCTCTCCCAAATGCATTGACCTCAGGGTCCGAGCGCAGCAGAGAAATAGAGAAATCCTTGCAACCACATTTACTTTGTGCCTTGCCTCTACTGAATCTCTGCCGCAGTTGCGGTTCATGGACCAGAATGCATTTGACAATACAGAGAGATACAACAATACGTCTGTGATATAAACATATTTTAAAATGTTGATGTGAAGGACTGAACATGTAATTCAAATTGTATTGTATATGTAAACTGACTTAATCGTCCGATATCATATGAGCACTGGTACTGTGGCTTTGTATTCTCAGTAACCATTACTATAGTAACTATGACTGTGGTTTTTCTACAAACACCATGGTTAAACTATGGTTAATGTAAGAAACCATGGTTAATTCTCATAAGGAAGTGGCACCATAATTAAACATATAATTTAACCATAGACATTTAAAAGAATAAAAGGCTGTATAAAAGAAATATGGTCAATTTCCATGTTTGGTGATCATACATGAAATGTCTCAACATTCTTTCCCTCACAAAAAACATACATACGAGTAGAATGGACTAAGATACAGTGTTGACAACTTGCTATACTTGCATACTACACACAAATATGAATGTAAACATGGTATTTAACATATTTTTATTTACGTAACAAATGGAAACTGAAAATAATGTATATATTGATGCCCCACACAGAATAAGGATTGTATTATAAATTCTGTTAATCGGACTTAATTACAATATCAAGGCAAATTATAAAAAAAAAAAATAATAATAAACATAACAAAAAAATCATGATTTTTGCAGAATTCTCAGTGACCTTGAATGGCATTAGCTGCACTTTTTCCTTTGACATTTCATTTGTCATTATTATGTGCACTCTTTTGTAATGCTTTTTATTGTATCACAACTCCGAAGACAATGTCCTGATTTGTTTCATGTGACTACAGTGTCTCTGCTCTATTCATATTGTGTCTGGCTCTTTTAAAATCCTTTGAAATGGATCATATCACCCCCTGAGAGAGGTAACAGCACATGGAATAAGTGTAATCACAGTTACGTACACACATCAAAATGTGAAACTTCTCTCTATCTTGTCACTTGAAAGGAAGAACACTTTGAAGCTTTGTTGCACAGTGGATTTGTCATATTTTAATGACAGAATATTTATATATATATATATATATATATATATATATATATATATATATATATATATATATATATATATATATATACACAGTATACAGTATACAGTTTATATGCTCAATGGCATTTATGAGAAACCAGTAAAGCACAATTCAGGATTGCATGATTGATTTTCAGTGAGCCACAAGAATATCAAAGATAACCAATGATATGTAAATGTTATCATCCGCATAATAAGCATAATGTGTATAGTTTCAGGCTGTGCAGAATTTCACTGCTTGTGCTAAGTAACTGTGAATGCCAAACTTGTATCTTAAATTCATCTCCTGGAGATGGAACAGTACAAGTGCAATTATCATTTAATGTAATTATATTAACCTTCTGATCAACAGCTCTAAGCGCAAGATCCTGCTATCTCATGGTGTATTGCGATCGCTTTGTCAGCTCGCGAGAAAAATCCAATCTGCGCCAGTCGAGTTTCACCATGCTAGATTTCTGTGAGAGATACAGCAGTGTAGGCAAGCATGAAAACATTTAATTAAACTTAGCCAAGTCAGTCACGCATCAGTTATCAGCAGCCCTAGGGAGAGGTGAGCACTAGATGATGGCTGTGGCCTGTTAGTTATTTCTAGTTCATTTTAAATAGTCCTGCGTTGTGAAAAATTATTTTTTTTAAAAAGTGTCCGTGTAGCCTCTGGATTTCAATGCTGCTTAAAATAGTTTTAGGCGATGATCGTTACTATAACTACATATAACTTCTTTTTATGTGCCGAATTCTACATTTCTTTGCAGTATCCTGGTGAAATGAACACTAGAGGTGCTACAACAACTGTGCTTTTTTTTTATGTATTTTTTTTTACTTCCATACAAATTACGACTATAACAACTGATTATTACTTCAATAATGCTATAAATAAGTGTTTATACTCACACACTGCTATGTTATGATATCGAAACACTTTTACTATAACGCATTTCATTTGAAAAACAATACATTTTAAAGCTTGTATTACAGACTTGCCTACAGACTATTCCAGTAATAATAGCTGGTAGCTCACCTGGTAGAGTGTTGGACTTTGAACTTTGTAAGCGGTTCGAGACCAGTCAAGCACGCAAACTAACGTGAGACAAAGGTGTCATAGAAGCAACACAAAATAATGTGGTTGCTTCAGAAAATGTGCTTTTCATTTCACATTTTGTTTATGGACACTATAGGTTTGGTTAAGTCATTGGTTAAGGGCAAGGATGTCTGTTTTGTGACTACTTTACATTTGATTTTAGATCACTATTGGTTAGGTTTAGGTTAAAGTTTTACAGTAGGTCTAATATTCACCTTAAAAACCACATCTGATTATGACTCAATTTTACTTGTTTTTGCAGCCAAATCTGTTATAAGGCATGCAATTTCGTTTAGCAAAAATGTTGCTGTTTGGTCATAGAAAAGACCAGAGTAAAAATACACAGCATTCAAAATGTGTGGTCACAAGACTGCTGTAAAACATAGGCCGTGCTTTGTTTAATATAAAACATCCTCACAAATTTTTTCCAATATTCTTATATAACAATTCTTTGAAGTGTCTTGAACCCTATAAACTAATAGAGTACAATTAATGCAGTCTAATTAATTCTAATGGAATTTGACCATACAATTTGTATGAAGCAGATAAGACCATCACAATCTATTCCTAAAGGGTGATATTTCATTGGAATCTATAGACTGAAATTACTCTACACTCTTAAATAAATGTGTCCCCGATCTACTCAAAAAGTGATGTATCGTCTAGCAGCTGAATTCTAATGAGAAAATAGTTAAATTTGTAATAGATATCACACCACATTTATCAAATACGGGCAATAACATCATGCATTTTGCAACAGTTTAGCTGAATATAGACTGTGGAAAAGAGCCATTGCTATCCAAGGGCATAATCATGGATAGCTGGCATATCTGCTAGAACAACTTGGTAAGCTTTGTTTTGGGATAAAATAACTTGCATTTTTGGATGCTACCTGAATACTTTTAATATCTCCTCATGATATGCAGAGACAACTATAAGTATCATAGGTTGATTTCCTAAAAAAGTGTAAACACTCTGCCTCTGTGCCATCAAAACATTACTCTGTTTTCATCAAACCAATGTCAGACAAGAGTATTGTTCACTTTGAATCTTTATAATTTTTAATCATCTTTATAAATGAGATTTAATGCAAAAAATCAACAAAAACAGGGGAGACTTGAAATTAATTTAAAAAGCAGACAGACACCTCTAGGATTTTACATTGCAACTGGCCCAAAAGTTGTTGAGTCGGGGGGTAGGAGGTGGGGTTCGCTGTCCTTTTCTACATATCGCGGTGCCGTTTTGTGGCCCATTCTGCCTAACGCGGCGGTTAATTTCAGCTTATCACGGCCCATTCGGCCCATTTCGCGTCCGGCCCACCAGCCCACCCGGTTCTCCTGATGGCCAGTCTGCCCCTGATCGGCCCCAAAGTGTGTCGGCCTACCGGGAAAATGCCTGGTATGCCAGATTACCAATCCAGCCTTGGACACCTCAAATTAAACCTGATATAACATAATTTTGTGGCAAAATGCAAAGGGTGACAAAAATATTAGCCCTAGGTGTTTGGCCAACATAGACTCATGACAACTCATAATAATTCTCACGAGATGGTGAAATCCCACAATATTGTACAACTTGGCTTTATGGTTAGGTTTACGTTCTGGTAAGGAGTTAAACTTAGGGGAAAAAAAATAGTAACATTGTTAGTTGGTTCGTTTATTTTTAAAAAGCTGTAAATTTTTGTACGAACCAACTCGTACGCTTTCTTATGATTTCGCCATCTTGTACAATTATTTCAACTTGAAATCAGGTTGTATTTTGCAGTATTATTACTGCAATTTCTCTTTCTTGTTACTTTTCATACAAATATATTGTCCTTTGTTCAATGTTCCTGTGGTCTCCAATACACACAAATTCATAGAAATTGCAGGATACTAAAATAATCATTGGAATTCAAATTTCAAATGTCTCTCTTTCTCTCTTTCTCTCTTTTTTCCTCTTTCCCTTTTTTTGTTCAGTAGTATGAAACTTGGAGGGGGTTTTATGCATTTGTGATGGTTGATTTGTCTAAATATGTTTTCCTCCTGTGAGAGTATGTCCTAGCATGGATGAGATATGTTATTGAAGCAGCAGGTGGCCACTCCTCAGCCCTTGAGCAGCTACACAAAAGGGTGGTGGACTTTTCAGCCTCTCTCATCTTTCAGCTTGCGCTTTTTCACAATCGTGTGCTTGTACAGGTGTATTTATTTACTGCATCTACAGCATGGTGCAGAGCATTGGAACATTACTATCTATCAAGCTGCACTCACTAAGTTAGATTGCAGCTTTCAAAACAAATTACCTCCACTGTATTGAAGATTAATTTAATAGATTTTCACTGTTGCTCTTGGCCTTTGAGCTCATTATTAAGATTTTCATCGAAAGATGACTTCTGAAGCCATTTCCCTGTTCTTTCCCTGTGATAATGATATTATTACAGTATCCTGCTGTTTGGTGCTGTCCATTATATCTGAGCACCCGTATTGTGATGTTAGTGGCTGTAAATATGTCCCCACCTCATCCAAAAACACTAATTGGTGCGTCTCTGCAGGTGCATTGACCTAGATGTCAACTGGAGTTGCTTGCACAGTATTGGTTTCCATGGAGGCTGTATGGATGTTTTCAGAGATCATATTGATTGACATGCTTCCTCTCCATTACCGAGCATGAAAAAAATAATCAGATCATTGCAACCATGACACTGATGAAGAACAAGCACAGTCTTTAAATACTCTGATGGGGCGTTCACACCACCAGTGACTTACAATGACAAAGAAACCAAATGTCATTCATTTTCAGTGAGAGTTGGCAATTTCCTGATTCCTTGTCAAAATATCATGGCATCTTATTTTTCTTGGCAAAACATCCTATTTGTAATCAGATTTAAAAAAAAGCAATGGCCAGTTTTGCAGCCCACCAATAACATTATGGCATCAAGCGATAGGAACGCACAGGCTACTAGCGACCAATAGTACAGCGATAACATTGCTGTAAGTGTGCACAAGACTTGAAAGTCTACATGAATGCTACAGATCTGGGCCCTTATTTATAAATATTTTATATTACCACTAGGATTTCTCCAAAGAGTTTCAAGCTAAAAATTGTTGCTTAAAACCTATCCATAAAAATGTAAAGAACAAGTTTTACTAAGGAATTGGGGAAAACTTAAGGTAAGAGTAAAGGCGGACTTGACTGCATTGCTATTAATGACATCACATTTTATGAGTGATTGGTAGACAGAGAACCGCTGTTTTTCAGCAAATTTATTTTAGTCAGACAATGGGAAAAACACATATGTGTACAATGTATACATATACATTCATAGATAGATAGATAGATAGTTGAACATTTCTTTATTCTGTGTTGGTGCAATGATAATACGATCGTGCATCCAGGTAGCCTAGAGATGACAACGATGCCACCTTTTTTTCTGAAGCAAGCACACATCCACAGGACGTATGTATGACATATCTCATGTCATATCATGACTGACCATTAAAAGAACAAAAAGTGGTCAGAGATCACTGCCGAACTCAATGTACATGGTAAGCAATGATTATGATTAGCCAGGTGGTAATTAATATTTATACAACTGCTTCAGTGATAAGGCACAGAACAAAGTCAAAGGCAGTCGTTAAGTGTGACACCTTCCCTCCCTTTTTAATAGGTAAATGTGACAGGCTCACTTACTAGGAGGGTAAAATTAGGGAGTAAGTGTGTCATTAAGTTTGTTTATTAGTCATTAAGTGTGACACCCCCACCCAATTCGAGTTGTTCTGAGTCTGCTAGTTTAGAGCCAGCTTAAGTGACACAAAGTTTAATTTTAATGTGCAACATACTTAAATAGCTCAGTTGCTGCATTAAAGAAAATGCCTGTGTGCCTGGTATACTCATTTGAGAATGGATGTTGGACATTAATGGACCTCATGTTTTTTACTGACTTAAGAATGTGACCAGTGAAAGTGCATTTTAGCTTCTGGGATGGATTGGGATGCAGGGCAGACTTCACTTTGCGCACAGGCATCAGAATTTAGTCTGATAAAGTCTACATTATCAACATTATGGATCTGAAGTCCCCTGCGGTCAGAAGCGCAGTACCCCCTATTTTAATTCAAGAACGACTCTTTTATTTTTTTATTTTTTTATTTTTATTTATAAAAATAATATTTATGTCTTCTTTAACATCTCCTTTTAAAGCTTTATGAGCAATAAATTATAATGCTTTAAGGTGCAGAAATGAATTGCATTTTTTGACAAATGTGATTAAAATGAACACTCACATGAGATGAAGACTCCAGTGACATCAGTGGCCTAGAAAAAGCTGTTTAATTTGACATGGAGCAGGTTTCCACCATGCTGAGATCACATAACTATGTTGTGCAATACAAGTTTCTATAATAAAAATTATAATAATAACAATAATAATTTTCTTTTAGTACTCTATATAGCACTTTTCCATTCCTTAAGGTGTTTCACAAAGAATTCATATCTAATAGACAAATCGAGAAAACCAAAAACTTCATGCATACACAGTGATAGGTGTCAGTATACAGTCCAAAACAACGGAGATGAAGAAAAAACATAAACACAGGGTGCGTTGCATACCATTCTGAAGTGCTCATCCCTATGCCCTAATCCCTGTAGGACTAAAAAAATGATGGTCATTTGGAATGCACTTCAACGTCATCTTTACAAGCCATAGAAGCCACTGATACTGTTGCACAAAGGCTGATGCTAATGAACATCAGGTGTCCCTATTTAGACATTTGTATACTTGATTTAGCCTCAGTATTAACTACTTTTAGAATGAAAACCTAAAATGAAAAGCTTTAAAACTGTTAGACTTTATGAGGAAATTCAAGCATCATTTTTGAAATAATTGTGTTTTAATTATTTTAATAAAAAGCTGAACCAGTCAGTAGTTTAGCCTAAATTATTAAAAACATTAAATGCTTCTTTTAATATTTTTTTTTATTTCAACCTATTTCTTTTATTTATTTTTGTTTAACAGATCAAACAAATTTACAGTAAAACAACACAAGCAATAACCAGTTTCAAACAAAAATAAAACAGAATGCCAAGGGTTTAAAATGTTTATATAATTTCATTAGAATAATTAAAGGCTTTTATAAACCACAGAGATAAAGGGGTTGTCACATGTCACATGCTGTCACATGCACACCCAAATGCTTTTGCAGGTGCAGCTTGTTTAATTTATAATACACCTGTCAAACCTGCAGATTAATGGCGTATTGTCTGGTTCCGGTCACTTGGGAGGGAAGTGTGCATTAGTTGAACCTTGTGGAAATGTTTAATTCGAAGGGCCTTCGAAACATATATTTTTGAGCACTTTGGTTTGAAGCGACCCTTCAACATGGCGGCCATGATTTTTCTCCCTTTTAAGTGCCCTTCAGTGCTACAGCCTTTAAAGCTACATTATGTAACTTTTTTAGCCCTCTAGCGGTTGAAGCATAAAACTGCAAGTTACTTGTGGGGGAACATTGTTTTGGTAATTACGTGAGGAAAAAGACAGATATCCGAGAAATGTGTCTTATGAGCAGGTATGTAGCTTATCTTCCGCTGTTGTTTTGACTTATTAAAAACGTCCTGGTTACTTTTGTAACCTCCGTTCCCTGATGGAGGGAACGAAACGTTGTGTCGATGTAGTGACACTAGGGGTCGCCCTTGGGAGCCCCAAACACCTCTGATCGTTGAGAAAAGGCCAATGGGAATTGGCGAGTGGAATTTGCATGCCACTCCCCCGGACATACGGGTATAAAAGGAGCTGGCTTGCAACCACTCATTCAGGTTTTGTGCTAAGGAAGGGTCCAGGCCATTTCAGCGGGTAGTTCAGAGTTGTGGCAGGAGGGACACAACGTCTCGTTCCCTCCATCAGGACGTTCCTTATCTGTCACTCACTCGATGTTGTGTCGATGTAGTGATACTAGGGGTCCCTATACGAAATGCCACAACTAGCTGAACTGTGTTACGTGGACTGGCGGTGCGAGATGGGCAAACCATTGCGTGCCTCATAGCCAGCGCACCTGGCCATCACGTAACCTCCCCCAATGCTCCTATGAGCATCGTACGGTCCCTCACACGTCGGGGACAAGTCGACTGCCCAAAATGGGGACAGGCCACCCCAGCCGTGGCCTCTTCTCTTCTTTTTTTCTCCACAAAAAAGAATGGAAATCGTTCAGCTGGGGGCTATAAATCTCCGCGTTGGGGGGTTTCCATTCCCAAGGGGAAGACACCGCGGAGACCACATCCTGCCCGAAGGGGAGGCAATTGTGTGGAAATACGTCACACGGTCTTACCGAGTCTTGTCGGCAGTGTCGCATGTGGAGAAGTCCCCGTGGTAGGTCCTACCCAGAGGGGACAGAGCTCAACAAACACAGCGACCGGTGGCAGAGGGAAACTCTTCCCAAGGCAGATGCGGGTTTACCAACAGGGAAACCGTCTTGCAGAATATACATCACACGGGGTTACAAACAGGCAACCAGCGCATGTGGAGCACCTACCCCAGTACAGGGCCTAATAGCACATGTACTGGGCCGGCATCGAGTTTCTCCACGAACTCGCCTGCCACAGGGCTAAGGAGGAAGGACATCCAGGGTTCACGACCTCGTGAACACAGCTGGGGGCTAACAAGCACATGTCTCCCCCTCCATGAGGGGAAAGGTGCTATACACAAGCGGTACACCCATCCAGTTGTCCCGCCAGCTTACATATTCATACCTGACAACACACGGGACGAACTGGCTCAACCTGGAGATTGAGGAACCTTGCAAATGTCCAGTTGAGTCCTCGGTGTCAGACTAGACCAGCCCGCTCTCTGATGCTGCGATCGGGAGCTCATCCACTTCACGAACGCCGAATGAGATTGCGAACTCGCCCTGAGACGAGCCGGCGGTCTCATCCCAGAACTCGACCGGGGCGAACGAGCATACTGGGGAATGGGAGGTCCGTGGGGGGTTACCTGGCAGAGCGGCTCCCATTGGGGTCCCCAAATCGCCCCCAGTGCTAACCGACGCAGCCTCAAACCCGTAGGTAGAAGGACCGAGACGGGGAGCCGCTGGGGTGGCTTTCCCTCTAACGAAGGAAAGCCGCGACCGCAACGTTGCCATGGTCATGCTCTCGCAGTGAGAACATGACCCGTCCACGAACACTGTCTCTGTGTAGGCAGCGCCCCAGCACGTAAGACAGCGATCGTGGCCATTGGAAGCGGAGAGGTAACAACCGCAACCAGGAATTAAACACAGACGGAAAGGCATCTTTAAAAAGATGCTCTCTGTCAGTGCCACTCTTTTAGTAGGGAAAATATACTTTTTTATTGCAAGAATATTGTACTCTTTTAGACTGTCGAAGCGTCCAGAGGCGTTCTCTGCACTCCACTGGTGCGCGAGGGGGAGAAACCGTTGTAATGTAAACTTGCCGTAAACACCAACAGTTTTTTAGAGGTGAATGAAACGGCAGAGGATTCAGCTCACTGAACACAACCGCTTGGCTCCGAAGAAAAAATCTGAATGAGTTGTGGCGAGCCAGCTCCTTTTATACCGTATATCTGGGGGAGTGGCATGCAAATTCCACTCGCCAATTCCCATTGGCCTTTTCTCAAAGATCAGAGGTTTTTGGGGCTCCCAAGGGCGACCCCTAGTGTCACTACATCGACACAACGTCGAGTGAGTGACAGATAGGGAACAGTTGTTTTAAAATAAATAGCTTTACAGAAGTTAGGCAACGATGACATGGACATAACAATTGGTAGTCATATCAGATAAAGTCAAACGGTGGAAGCTATTATAACTTAGCTGGCAGGCAAATAGACCAAGGTAGTAACTGGTTTAGAGATTGGAGTTGTTACCAGCATTAAGTAATTTTTTCCTTCCTCGAAGATGAAATTCAAAGCACTGCAGTACCACAATCCATAATAAAATTAGAGTGGCTAACGCTATCTAACGAACAACCAAGCTAAGAGAGCTTCCTGGCTAACTATCAGACCAATAAAATATCTTACCTGTCGAGCAAGAAAACTCCATCTCTGGGTCAGTTTTAAATCCTTTCAGATCTTGGAGTTGTCGCCACCTCTGAAAAGCCAATCTGATGCTGTTTTGTGTTTTATTACAGGCTCTGTCACTTTCTCTTTTTGCTTGCAGACTCTTCTCGGTTGAAGGTCTCTTTATTTGGAAAACGGGTGATTCCCCAGAGGGTTGTCTTTCTGAATGATCTATGGTTAATATTGCTCATGTGTTGTGGCTACAAGCTTTCAGCTATCACCGCACATACACACGTGCTGTAGTAGCTCCAGAACTTCTTCTTTATTTATGGCAGGGGTGGGTAACGTCAGGCCTCAGGGCTGTATAAAGCAAAAAAAAAAAAAAAAAAGAAAATGTCACTGATTCAATAAACTGTAAAATCATATATATATATATATATATATATATATATATATATATATATATATATATATATATATATATATATAAATTTAAAAATAATTTTAAATGATTTAAGTGTTTTTTTCTTGGTGCGTGAGCACGTAATGGAATGCATATGTTAAGTTCAACCCACTTTCAGAAATTGCAAGCATTGTATTGCTTATGAATAATTTTGTAAATACTCGAATGACCCTTACTGGAGAAAAGATTCCCCACCCCTGATTTATGGTTATGATGTAAACATGCATGGATGAATGATGGAAGTATGCAATTTCCTGCCAAATCCATCCAGACAGCTCTAAAATATAATTAATTATTATAGGCTTACCATAGTGAATCGGGGTAAGGCAAATACATGGTTTGGAAGATGGAGTGCTTGATCATTAATTAAATTTGTTAATTTCTAAAAAAAAAAAAAAAAAAAAATCTTACATAGTGTAGCTTTAAAAACACACTTTTTTCAGCTTCTTTCATGCGACGCAATATGCAACCTATCATGCACATACTACTGTTTGAAACATTTATTGTTGAATAATGCCTATTGTTTTACTATTTTTTTTAAAAGTAGAAGGCAGTATACAGTGTATACTGCACAGTATTCAGTGAGTAGTAAGCTAGTATTCCATTCAAAACATTGCCTCTGAGTGCACTTTTAAAGAGTTTGTTTATTTATTTAACTTCATGGGTCCTAATTAACACTAAGACTGTCAATGCCGTGCAGTTTATATTTTATATTTTCCCTTTCAAAGTAGCTGCCTTATGTGTGTGTGTGTGTGTGTGTGTGTGTGTGTGTGTGTGTGTGTGTGTGTGTGTGTGAAAGAGAGAGAGAGAGAGAGAGTCGGCAATGTAGCCTTTGCAGCCTGGTAGTTCCAATGTCTTAGTTTGGCTGTTTTTATTGTTTTCATTATCTAAATTATGGCTTTGACTTATCTTCCCTTCGCTTCCTATTGCTTTTGTAATCACAGTTTCTGAGCACTGCTCCTCTGCTGCTGGGAGCTTCTTGTCTTATGGTTTTGTCTGACTTTAGCTAGATAAAGCAACATTGCCTGTTTCATTAACTCAGGTTCCTACGTAATGGTTTGCACACAGCTGTGAGACCGTGTGTGTGTGTGTGTGTGTGTGTGTGTGTGTGTGTGGGTGTGCGTGTGTGTGTGTGTGTGTGTGTGTGTGTGTGGGTGTGTTTGTGTTGATGTCAACGGTTATAAGGGCATAAAGGTGTATATAAAAGTGTGAGAGCATTTTCCTTTCTCTTTTGCTGTTGCTATAGTTGGTGATTCTTACACTAATATTTTAAAAGTTAAGGACTTACATGCTTGTGACAAGCACAAAAGCAATGCATGAAGAAATGCAATGTTATTAAAGCCATTGTACTAAGGGTTGCACAGACTAACGTAGTCAACACCTTCAGCCTGAAGTCAACTAGTCGTGCACCATGTAATTTATAAAATGCATCTGTAGGAAATACAGCATGTGTGAAGCCTGGTGGCTCTGCACTGAAAAGGAACAATGGCACAAATATAGGCTGTAATGTTCTGTCAGACTCACATTAAATTGATTGGTGTTTGGTGTTTGACTGTGTCTCTCTGCTCAACAATGCAACACATTAATGTATCAAGAACAAACATACTTATTCTATGTATCTGTATCGCAAATGTGCATAGCATTGTATCAACACTGATAATATTAAGAACATTCAATAGGTTCTGATAAAGATGACACAAATGCCAGGTAACCTGCAATATATGCAAATTGGCCTTCAAATATAACCAAAATACTAGTATTATGCTGGCTTGTTCGCTTCTACAAGAACACGATTCAGCAACAGTTTAGAAAAGTGGAAAAAGACAGGGAGCAGCCTGTAGCTACAGGTAGTCCAGGCTAAGCTAAATATGTTCAGACACTTATGTTATGCCAACCTATTGTGGCACACTTCTAATAAAAAGGTGCTTACCAGGAGATAACATTATGCTAACGTTTATTTCATCCTATACGATCCGTTCACATAAAAAACAACGCTCAGACCGTCAGTCATTATTTTCTCCTCAGATGTGAAACTACTACCAACTATGGCAACCCATAGGACCCCAGGCACAGTCTAGCAGGCTATCTAATGCCTGACGACATATAGCTATGTTGATCATTTTGTAAATACATAAAATTAGCTAAAATCCATTTCATTGTAGTGAACGTAGACCTATCAATTGTATACTGTAGGATAGTATGTGTAGGGGAGCTGGATTTCAACTCTGTCAACTCAACAGAGTTGAGCTGTAACGGAATACATGTAACAGCGTTGCGTATTCAGAATACAATAATGAAGTAACTGTATTCAGCCCCTGTTACATCCTCAAGCACCTGTATTCAGAATACAGTTACTTTATAAAATTTTGTTAGAATACTTTTAGAAAACAATTCTTGTCAATCAAGTGAGAAACTTGATTTTTTAAATTATTTTTTCATTATTTTTTTCTGAACAGCGCAGATTTGTGCTGCAAATACGTCTTCTCGCTCTCTCATCTCTAGATCAGCAGCAGCACGTGACTGCAGCATTGCCAGGGTTTCATGCAAAATTTGGCTAATTTTAAAACACAATCACAGGTTAAAATCAAATAATCATGGGTTGTGTTTTTGGGATACTTTCAAAATTGACTGCGGTCAACAAAATGTCTGATGGTAGGCACTAAAGAATAGAAACTATAATTTAATATCTGGCAACCGCACCGGCACATCTTAACAATCAGCACGCTGTCAGCTGTGCAGCAGTATCAATATAGTCGGCAACGATATTTCCACAAATATAACATTCGCGCACGTTACATTATTTTTCGCGATTGTTGCTGTGTAAATAAATTTATACAGCAGCTGCAGATGTGGCTTCTGTGTAAATACGGAGTAAAGATGGATGGCTCATGATCAGTATTTGATGAGTCATGTCCACATCAGAAACTTGCAGAAATGTTGAGAAATAGCAGTTATTAATGACAATAATAAATATGGGAGAAAGTAGCCAACTGCTAAGACTTCTTTTCTTCTTTCAGCGGCTCCTGTTAGGGGTCGCCACAGCGGACCATCCATGATCCGCATATTTGACTTGGCACAGGTTTTACTCTAGATGCCCTTCCTGACACAACCCCCAGTGGATGGGGGACTCAGCCTACTACAAAGACTGAAAGAGGGAAATGGACTTGAAGTAGATCAGAGTCCAAACGATGACAGAAAAATGTAATGTAAATAACTACTGTAAAATTTGTGGCTTATAGACGTATGGGGCTAGTTTAGTGTGACATATATTGTAACATACAGGCATATTAATATTATTTCTCACTTTTTAAAAAACATCTCATATGAAGTGATTCAAAAAAATATATATAAAACAACAATAAAAAACAAAGGATGAGTAAAAGAATCAAAAGCACAGAAAATAAAAGTGTTGGTAATACAAGAATATTCAATAATAATTCAATAACTGAATTAATAAATCGGCCTAAATATGGAAAAATGCAAGCAAGCCTAGTTAAAACTATTATTATACTACACTGTTGTTACATGACCTCACTATATAATGGCATTCAGTTATCATCTAAAAAATAAAAACGGTTTATTTGGATTTCTTATCTAATTTTTAATCCAACTCCACGTCTAATTTAAAGAAACTAGCTATTCAGATTCACTTAGATTAGTTAAAAGTGGAGGTGTACTTCAGATAAGATAATAATGACATATCATGCTTAATTTCACCAATTGTGCCTTGCCTTTATAAATATGTATTCTGAAGGTATTCTTTTATTCTGAATGCGTTACTTTTTATTTGATATATTCTGAATACTTTACTGAATAGGTTTAATAGAGAGTATTCAGTATTCAGCCCAGAATACTTTCTTTTTTTGCTTTTTATTTATTTTTATTTTTATTTTTTTAATTTGGAATGCCCAATTCCCAATGTGCTCTAAGTCCTCGTGGTGGCGTAGTGACTCGCCTCAATCCGTGTGGTGGAGGAAGAATCTCAGTTGCCTCCGTGTCTGAGACCGTCAATCAGCGAATTTTATCACATGGCTTGTCTCCACCGTGGAGACATAGTGCATGTGGAGGCTTCACGCTATTCTCCACAGCATCCACGCACCCCACCGTGAGCGAGAACCACATAATAGCGACCACGAGGAGGTTACCCCATGTGACTTTACCCTCCCTAACAACCGGGCCAATTTGGTTGATTAGGAGACCTGGCTGGAGTCACTCAGCATGCCCTGGATTCAAACTCGTGACTCCAGGGGTGGTAGTCAGCGTCTTTACTCACTGTGCTACCCAGGCCCCACCCAGATACTTTCTTAAAAAAATCAGCTAAATCCTGTGTGCAGTGGTTTGGGAGTGGATTGACATCACTATTAAAATTCAGTAGGTTACACAACCACTACACTGAACAAAAAGGCATGGAGCAGCAAGAAAAACAACCGGCAAATCTCATAAATGAAAAATATTTAACCACGTCTTTTGTCTTGTCTCTTTTGTTCATGAAAAGGCCATCTGAGATGGGAAAATTGCATCTCCCAGTGAATATGTCAAGATTTTAATTTGATGTTTCACACTTTGTGGAAACAAATCCTTATTCATGAACTCGTTTCTTTCAAGACATGACATCTTGTGCCTGAATCTTTCATCTGAGCTAGAAACAGGTGATAATTAATTTGTGAGTTTAGGCTTGACCTTTTTTTGTGGGTTAAGTCCCTTTTAAATTTTTTAAGCTCTCAATTCCATAAAAAAGACAGTGACTCTTTGTTGATGACACAGGGGAAGTGGGCCATGGAAAGTAACAAGAACGAATTTGACTGTTGTTTTGCATCATGAATATGATGGCTTTACATAACACATCAAACTTTTTCTCAAGATTTGTATGGCAACTGAATACTGATTGGAAAAAAGAAGATAACTTAGGAAAATGCTAGACCCTTCAGCTAAATTGTTCTTAAGACCCACAAGCATTGGAGAGGGTTCGTTTAATTTGGGTGCCATGAGACAAGCGGCTCTCATATTTCAATGACATACCCATTTCATAACTGATGATGGCTGAGGGGAATGTATTTGGAAAGGTCAAATATGTTTATGTATATTTGTCACAAGGTTTTTTGACATGACTTGCCTTGAGAAGCATTGCTGTAATTCATCAAGATGCAGGTAGAAGGGAGTGCAGGTGGCTCATTCCTATTATGCAGTGCATTTTGAACTCTGTTACTTTAAAAAAAAAAAAAAAATGATAAGCTTGTGTTGAAATTAAGGGGAACCAGAATTTCTTGGGTTTTTAAACTTTATTAATTATAACTTCATTATTTACAATGGCATGAAAATGAACAGGAAATCTAACAGGAATGGAACCTTAACATTCTGAGTTCTGTCATGTTTTTAAACAGAATGGAATGTTTTCAACGTTTTTTTTAGCAAATCATTCACATGGCGGCCATCTTTGGAATGCACCCGGGCAGCTATTTTCTATGGATACAAGCAGATTAAAAGTGCAGCTCCTATCTACTTGAATGAGAAAAGACCGGAATCTCCAAAACAGTTAGTCAAGATTATGATCAAAGAACATATTTAAAATCAGCAGTCAAATCTGACAACACTGGTATCATAATTTGTGCTTCTTTAGTTTAGATTACGAAAAAAATAAAAAAAATCATCAGTTTTACTTGTATAGCTAATGTATTGCTAATGCGCTTGCACATTCTTAATTTGATTGATAGGCCATGTCTGTATCTAAAAGGTTATTGGCTCTTTAACCTGTAAGGTGGGACTTCCTTTTCGAAATATGTTGACCATTAGCCATTCCAACTTCCCCCTTTCATTTTAATAGACGTGGCCCATCTCTGCTAAATAGTCTCTGATGTTTTAAAATGAGACAAACCACTACTGTAATACCACAAAACATCAGATTTCATGAAATCCATTGCTAAAACTCTGATGTTTTTAATGTTGTTTTCCCACCAAGAATTATGCCTCTTCCTGGACGATAAGGAGCTGGCTTTTGTTAGTGAAAGGGATATTACAAAAGACTAGCAGGATGAAAAGTGCATTGAGGAAAACCTAATAATTGTTTAACAGTTAAAACATGCTTGAAACATTTCAATAAGAAAATAGACAAAATTAACAAACACCTGGATTTTTTTTTTTTTTTTTTTTTTTTTTTTTTTTTAAATAAGTTGGCAGTTATTCATTTTAGAAGTTACTGTATGGGACTCATGGACATGGCAAAAATGGCAACATTCACTCAAAACCAATGTATTTCACCAAAAGAACAACTCACTGATGTAATATCCATTTTTAAAGATTGAAGGTTTTACCCAATAGCCTATATTAAGACATATATTATATGGACATGAAAATGTATTGCATTGTAGGAATGCAAATCGGCAGGTGCAACATAATTACTTTCATCAGCAGTGGTACCAGTTCATCCTTACTCCCATTGCACATTTTCTCTATAATGAGCTTGTCAAGAGCAAAAACCTCTGATTCCTGGATTAAAACCACCTTTTTTAATGTAGCTTCACGGAAACCACTAAAATAACATTTGCCATCTCTCATTACGCCAAGTCACTTTCTCTCTTTTTCCCCAACTTCTTCTTCTTCTCTCTCTCTCTCTCTCTCTCTCTCTCTCTCTCCCCCCCCCCCATCATCATAGATTTTCATTCAAAACACACTAATGTTTCAAGATGGTGCCGCAGATGGCTGCTTTGGTGTGGAGCTCTCTAGCGTTTTTGTTGCTTTTGTTTGTTTGTCACTCTTTTCTGATCAGTTTCACCAGGGATGAACTGCTGAATATTTGGCAGAACATACCTGATCATTTTTGCCAGTGTTTGATTATTTGGACATTCTATTAGACATCTTAGTTGGAGGTGGAGTGGTGCTCTACAAGCGATCATCTTCTCCCGACCTATAAGCAGAAACTAAAATCAGCTAAGCCTGTAGTAAGGACTGTAAAGAGATGGACCAATGAAGCAAAGCTGGAACTACAAGCCTGCTTTGACTGCACTGATTGGAGTGTTTTTGAGGCTGTAGCTACAGATCTGGACAAGCTTACAGATACTGTGACATCATATATCAGTTTCTGTGAGGATATGTGTGTCCATACTAAGACATTTTGATCATTCAAAAACAATAAACCATGGTTTACAGGAAAACTCAGACAGCTTCATCATACCAAAGAGGATGCTTACAGAAGTGAGGATAAAATATGGTACAACCAGGCCAGGAACACACTGACTAAGGAAATCAAAGTGGCTAAAAGAAGCTACTCTGAAAAGCTGAAAAAACTTTTTTTAGCCAACTATCCTGCAACTATGTTGAAAGACCTGAAAAGCATCACCAAGTACAAGACACCTCCCCCTCGCTCTGTAGAGAGTCTAGAGAATGGCTGATGAACTGAATGTGTTTTACTGCAGGTTTGAAAAGCCCAGTCTCACACCCCTCCCACTCTCTGATCTTCACTTCACACACACACCAACACCTCCTGGAACACCCCTCCTCCCCTCTCCTGCTACTCAATCTGCACTTATGATCTGTGAGGAGGATGTGTGCCAGATCTTTCGGAAAACAAAATAATCGGAAAGCTTCAGGCCCAGATGGTGTCTCACCTGCCTGTCTGAATGTCTGCGCTGACCAACTGGCCCCAATCTTTACACAGATCTTCAATAGATCAATGGAACAGTGTGAAGTTCCCTGCTGCTTCAAATACTCCACCATCATTCCAGTCGCTCTCACGTCTGTGGTCATGAAGTCATTTGAGAGACTGGTTTTGGCCTACCTGAAGGACATCACTGGACCCCTGCTGGACCCCCTTCAGTTTTCTTACCGAGCAAACAGGTCTTTGGATGATGCTGTCAATATGGGACTGCATTATATCCTGTAACACCTCGACAGACCTGGGACTTATGCAAGGATCCTATTTGTGGACTTCAGTTCAGCCTTCAATACCATCATGCTTGATCTTCTTTCAACTAAACTGACCCAGCTCTCCGTGCCCACCCCAATCTGTCGATGGATCACCAGCTAACGAGACTGGGGAAACTCACATCCGGGACCCTCACTATTAGCACTGGTGCTCCTCAGGGATGTGTTCTCTCCCCACTGCTCTTCTCCCTGTACACAAATGACTGCACTGCAAAAGACCCCATTGTCAAGCTCCTGAAGTTTGCGGACGACACCATGGTCATCAGCCTCATCCACGATGGTGACGAGTCTGCATACAGATGTGAGGTTGATCAGCTGGCTGTCTGGTGCGGAGCTGAACATGCTCAAAACAGTGGAGATGATAGTGGACTTCAGGAGAAATACCCCCCCCCCCATTTTGAAAAAGGCTCAGCACTAAATCAGACAGAAGGAAACTATAACGGACAGTCAGGACTGCTGAGAGTATTATTGGTGGCCCCTTGCCCACCCTCCAAAACCTGTAAAGAAACAGAGTGAGGAAACATGCAGGTAGAATCACTCTGGACCCCACACACCCTGCCCACTCCCTCTTTGAACTGTTGCCCTCTGGCCGGCGATACAGAGCACTGAGCACCAGGACATCCAGGCACAAGAACAGTTTTTACCCTCAGGCCATTTACCTCATGAAAATTAAACTGCCTCAGGACTCCCCCATAGTGCAATAATGTAAATAGATATATTATGTACATATGTAAATTCACATATTTAATTCAATGACTGTACATACCCCTACCTTGTACATTCATTACCACTTACACATGTACATATGCCATTCTGTTATATGTCCTATTATTTGTATGTATATTTATACTTTTACCTTGTTTTATATTCTGTGTCTCACTGTAATGTTCTGTGTGCACTTGTTTCTCCTATCACCAAAAAAAAAAAAAAATTCCTTGTGTACGTGAGAACACTTGGCAATAAAGCTCATTCTGATTCTGGTTCTGATTAATGATATCAGTTGATCACTGAAGCATGCCATGCTGTTTTTTTTTAGCTGCTCTTCAGATTGTCACAGATTTACACTCTCTTGACATGCACATATTCATTACAAAGGAAAACATACACTTTTCTCTAAAGAAAATCAAGATAATTAATATGTCAAATATGGACTATACACAGAATATATCAGCAAGCAAACATGCCCAATTAAACTGCTCGTGTTTAGTATGCAGAAGGATAGCACAGTATTCACGCTGTGTTTTGCTAACAACAATGAATCATCACAACTCAAGCACCTATTTAAATTCCTGGAGGCCAGAGTGTTGACTGTATCTGCTGTCTTGAAAGTGCCTCTTACGCGTTTGCTGAGACAGTTCCCAGTTCCTATTAACAAGGGTGGACAAAACGTAGAGTTTAAAAGTAAGTACCGGCTTTAAAGTAAGTTGAATTGGCCATGCCCCATATGATGTAAAATTAAAATGACTCAAGGAGTTATTTACTGAATTGCAATTCAAATCAACTCAGCACAATATTTATATACTGTATATATAAATGACTATATATTAAATACATGTTTCTAGGCATTTTGCATGTCAAACACTGGTTATTAATGTAATCTAATGTTTCTGGAAATGCCCTATATGTTAGCTACCTCAACTCAAATTAAATTCAAATTCAGAAATTTTATAGAAATTCGAAAAACAATCTAAATTCAACTGTGCATGGCACAGAACTCTGCCATGAATCTCTGAGCCTTGTTCTGATGGTTTTGTGTCCCACTATAATACCTACAGGCAAGTGTGGGAAGGCAGACATTTGAAACTATCGTTCTTTCTTATTTTGCTAATGTTAATATTTCACAGACAGATACCAAAAAATTGCTGACTGTTAGACATTGCACCAGTCAGATTTAAAGCATGCCTGCTTGCTTTTTCACTCTACAGGTACAACCATATACAGACCCAGATGCCGATTGATTTGATTTGTTAATATGCTAATGGCAGTGAGCTGCGGTGCTCGGGAACAAAAGGTCCCCTCCAAGTGAGCTGCTGTGCGGGATGTTTAATTAATGTGAGTTATTACTCCACCCGAGTGCTTATCGCAGCATGTGTTGATTTTAGATACTTAGGACGGTGATGCAGAGACAAAGGAAGCTCGTAAATAACAGGCAGTTTTTTTTTAACTGACTGCAGTGAGACTGTCTTGGCTTTGGTCGCTCTTGCATTCACAGTAGTGCAGTAGGGTGGAGGGAATAGAGACAGCAAGAGTATGTATTGTGCCTGTTGTGTTCATACGAGTTCTCTGTATGATTAAAAAGCCAGTGTTAGTTTTTTAATTAATTTTTGGAACTTCATTTTGTGTTTTGTTATTTTCTTGTTAATTAAATATATTCATCATTTTGACCGATACATTTCCATGTTTCCATGTTCCATTATAAATTTCTCACATAGAGTAATTTCTAGCCATTGTTGAAATATTTTAGAGCAGAGTATAACTAGAAAAAAATTATATTAACTATTTAATTTTTGAGATTTAACTAATTTCCATTACTTTCCCAGGCCTGGAAATTGCTATTTTAAAATTCCCGGATATTTCCAGGTTTTCCATGACCATGTGAAAAGTGATCAAAGATATTTTACAGACTGGGGCCAGTGCCCTGGGGCTGTCAGGGACCTCAAACTTACCACTTGGAAACAAGCCAATGCAGGTGTAAATTTGATATAGAAAGAAATTCTTGAATGTGTTGCAGTGACTATTGCCACCATGTGAAAGGAAAGGAGGTTCCTGGGCCCTCCTTGGCATTAACTGTGCCTTCTGAACACTTTATTGCAGCTTTGATGTTGCACACTAATTGTGATACATTGTCTCTTTTGCAATGTCTTATGCTATGCTGGGTTTACTTTAGCCTGAGCACATGAAAATTATGTGAGTGTGGTGACATTTTTGCAAAATTACATTACATGGTTCCTTACACGAATCACAGCAGTTCAAAGGTGAAATGTCCACAGTGTGGCACTAATAGCAAGTTACATTTTCTCCCAGGTTCCATTAAGGTTCATGTTTTAGTTTTAAAATCAAAAACCTAATTTCCTACCCTAAACCTAGTGTCTCTAAGGTTCATTTCACCAGAAAACTGCAACAGTACCTACAAGCCACATAAAAATAATTTTGCAAAAATGTAGGTATAGAATTGTGATTCCTTATCTGTCACTCACTCGACATTGTGTCGATGTAGTGACACTAGGGGTCACTCTTGGGAGCCCGAGACACCTCTGGTCTTTGATATAAGGCCAATGAAAATTGGTGAGTGGTATTTGCATGCCACTCCCCCGGACATACGGGTATAAAAGGAGCTGGTATGCAACCACACATTCAGATTTTCTCTTCGGAGCCGAACGGTCGATGTTTACTGAGCTGACTGTTCATTCACCTCTGCTGGATATGACGGCGCATTTCAGCGGCTTCTCCCTCCTCTGCACTGGTGCACTGCAGAGAACGCCCCTGGGCGCTTCGACAGAAAAAAATTATATATTTTTCTAAAAGAGTATATTTCTCTAAGAGAGCGGCACACATGGAACGTCTTTTTAAAGACGCATCTTTTTAAAGATGCCTTTCCGATTGTGTGTTATTCCTGGTTGCGGTCGTTACCTCTCAACTTCTGATGGTCACGATCGCTGTCTTTCATGTCTGGGCATGACCCATGCGGAGACAGCGTTCGTGGATGGATCATGTTCTCACTGCGAGAACATGACCATGGCACCGTTGCGGTCGTGGCTTGCTTTCTACCTATGGGTATGAGGCCAGCGCGGCTAGCACTGGGGGTGATTTGGGGACCCCAATGGGACCACCTCTGCCGGGTATCCCCCCACGGACCTCCCATTCCCCAGCACGCTCGTCTGCCCCGATTGGGCTTCCGGGTGAGTCCGCCGGTTCATCTCACAGCGAGTTCGACCTCTTGTTCGGAGGCCATGAAGCTGATGAGCTCTCGAGCGCAGCATCGGAGAGCGGGCTCGTTCAGTCGGACACAGAAGCCTCAGCTGGTCTCCCCCCCTCGGGTGCAGTTGCCCAGTCTCTCCCCTGAACCTCACGGCTTGATGATTTGTTCCTGGGCTCGCGGCGCCGCTCAAAGCAGCCACGCCCCGCTCCAGTTCCTTTCTTTCCGGAAGTGCATGAGGAGTTGACAAGATCATGGGAGGCACCTTTTACTGCCCGTTCCTGATCTTTCGGCTCCCCCGCCCTCACTACCCTCGATGGCGGGGTGGCCAGGGGCTATTTGGCCATTCCCCTGGTGGATAAGGCGCTTGCGGTGCACCTATGCCCGCAGAGCGCCACCACCTGGCACGGACGCCCAAAGCTCCCGTCCAAGGCCTGTAGGTTCACGTCGTCCCTGATGGCCAAAGCCTACAGTGCTGCTGGACAAGCCACCTCTGCCCTGAACGCCATGGCTCTCCTGCAAGTCCACCAAGCCAAGGCACTGAAGGAACTGCACGAGGGTAGTTCCGCCCCAGATTTGATGCAGGAGCTGCACTCGGCGACCGACCTCGCTCTCCAGGCTGGCTCCACCTTAGTGGTCCAGGAGTGTCACCTTTGGCTCAATCTGGTCGAGATGGGTGAGCCCGTAAATGCACGGTTCCTTGCTGCCCCCATTTCCTAGGTTGGCCTATTCGGCGACACCGTCGAGGACTTTGCCCAGCAGTTTGGAAGCTATTCGGCACATCCTGCCCAGGCGCAGCTCAAGATCCTGCACCCCGCCTGCTCATCGCCAAGGGCTCCGCCGCAGCCCAACCCTTAGGCCCGGCCCCGGTGTGGAGCCCACCGCAGGAAGCAGACGCCACCCGTCTCACGGCCGGCCGCCAAGAACCCTCACAAGTCTTCGAAGCGCACCTGAGACGGGCGACCCAGGGACAACGAAACCCACCTTGGAGTTGGTAAGCAGACCACTCAATGTTGCTTTTTCATTTAATTTCACCGCATGCCCAAGTGGCTGCAGTACCCAACAGTTCAGCAAAAGAGTGGTTTCTTCGTTCCCTGGGTCACGTACCCGGTGTGCACGGCCGTCATCATGACCACCGTCCACATTTCTATCCTTGCAGGTTTGGCGCTCCAACGGCAGTCTCCCCGCCCCTGCACGGTCAGCTGTGGCACAGATCCGCCCCCGATGTGACAGTCTCCACGGGTCATGAGGACAGGCCTCTTCCTCCCCATCCCAGGCTGTTCTGAGGGTGGTCACAAGGAGCCAGGTAAGTGCTTCGATGTCCCTGAACTCAGCACGGCCACAACATGGTGTGGCACCTCGAGCTCTGCCCCGCCGCGAGGCCCCATCTGCCAGTACGTCCGACGAGATTGTCCCCTTGGTCCCCCTCGCTCGGAGCTTGGATGCATGGCTTGCGCTTTCCAAGCTTTGGAAGCTTTTTCGGAGCTTTGCCCCCCCCCCCGGGCAAATTCCCCTGAGGAAGGACCTTCTTTCTCAGGGACGGGGCACCATCTGGCACCCGCGACCAGACCTCTGGAATCTTCATGTCTGGCCCCGTGTAGTGGCACGCACAAGCAGGTAAGTCCGGGACAGCTGGCCAGGTGTATCGCTTGCACATAGCGCATTTCACCTCCCCTGAGCTGAAGACGTGCGCCGTTAACTCCCAGTAGTGTTCACAAACTATGTTCCCTGGTTGATTTCCTCCGAGCCCTGTGGCAGATGAGTTTTCGGAGAGACTCGCTGCCGGCCCAGTACACGTGCTAACTAAAGCCCTGTACTGGGGTAGGTGCTCCGCATGTGGCGGTTCCTCGTAGGTAACCTCATGCGACGTATATCTTCCACTAATTCATTTCCCTGTTGGCAAACGGCATCTTCCTTGGGCAGAGGCCTCTCTGCCCCAGTCTCCATGGTTGTAATAACTCCTCCCCCGTAGGGTAGGACCTACCATGGGACTTCTCCACATGGCATACTTCAACATAGCTTGGCAAGACCATGTGACATTCGTATTTCTACTTAAATATCCCCCCCTCTCTCTGGGCGAGGTGTGGTCTCCGCGGTGTCCTCCCCTTGGGAGGGACACCCCGCCCCGACTAGACATGGTCGGCCCAGTCGTTAATCTCCCTTTTTTGGTGTGTAAAAAAGGGGATAAGAGGCCACGACTGGGCTAACCCGTCTCTATCTTTTGGGTAGTCGACTTGTCCCAAAGGGCCATTCGACCCTCATAACAGTGTTGGGGGAGGTTACGTGTCAGCCTGGTGCGCTGGCTATGAGGCACACAGTGGTCTGCCCGTTACACACCACCAGTTCATGTAACACAGTTCAGCCAGTTGTGGCGTTTTTGTATAGCGACCCCTAGTGTCAATACATCGACACAACGTCAAGTGAGTGACAGATAGGGAACGTTCTCCTGATGGAGGGAACGAGACATTGTGTCCCTCCTGCCACAACACTGAACTACCCGCTGAAATGGCCGGGACCTTGTCTCAGCTCCTCAGCATAAAACATGAATGAATGGTTGCATACCAGCTCCTTTTATACCCATACATCCGGGGGAGTGGTATGCAAATACCACTCGCCAATTTTCATTGGCCTTTTATCAAAGACCAGAGGTGTCTCGGGCTCCCAAGAGTGACCCCTAGTGACACTACATCGACACAACGTCTCGTTCCCTCCATCAGGGAATGGAGGTTACGCAAGTAACCAGGACATTTTTATGTGACCAGTTTGGCTAGTTCTCATAATTGGAACTTTGCAACTTCATTTCTCATATTTGCTATATAATTTCTCATTATTTGACATTAGATCTCACAAATGTGATGAGGGGGCCTCCAAAGAGGTTGGATTCTCTGGGCCTTACAGGGCCAAAATCTGTCCTTGATGATATTATTCTTTCTTGAAGTATTATTCTTTCTCTTTAAACAATCTGATTTTTCCTACAGGGTAAATAGAGTGCTTTGGAATTCTTGCAATAGACTTTCTTACATCACTGTCAAAGTAAAACAGCAAAAAATAAAACAGCAGCTTTCAACAATGTTTACACTTGAACTGTCAAATGTGAAACAATGGATTCTCCAAGTAAAAACCTTTCAGCATAAAACAAAAGGAATGTTAAATGTTTAGAATAACATGACCTTCACTGCTTTATTTCCCTTCATATCTGTTTCTGCAGTGACCACACATATTAACACCAACAATAAACAGGGATCCAACAGTCATAAAAAAAACCATAGAAAGTAATAACATTTGAATATTCATGGAAATGTCTTGGAAATTTCTACAGTGAATACACATTTATATTATGTAGTTATGCTCTGCTCTGAACTACTACATCGGCAAAATATTGCTTTTTGAAAAATTCCCTCATTGCAACATAATCACAAGGGAAATTGACATGTTGTTTTCAAAAATTCATGTACCCTGAAATCAACCCCATTCAGATTAATTACTGACAAGCTTCATCCCCCATCAGACATTTTTACACCAGTTCACATTTGATCACATTTTCCTCTTGCACTACTGATAGCATGTTGTGCGAGCAAACTTCAAGACACGGGTTCTGGTCCCATGTGAACCAGGAAGTAATTGCAGTGACATAAACAATGGTGAGTGCAATTCTGAAGTTACATTTTTGCTCTTTTTACATTTGCATTTTACATTTGCATTTACTCCACTAAAGGTAAGGTTTAGGGTTGGAGTTTGGGTTAGGGAGTATGATTAATAAAATATACATTCCTGTTTACCATATTACATCATTCGCAACTACAAAAAGAACTCACTATTGGCACCACTCTGTTGACATTTCCTCCGGAAACGTGCTCATATGTTCAACAACACATGTCAAGCTTCAGCCACTTGGAGGCAGTGATTCAAGTTTCAATAAGAACAGACTGATTTCAGCAGGAAAACTGTTGACCTACTGTCACCGAATTCCGAGATAGATTAGTCTGCTCATTGAGCCAGATTCATATCTCATGACTTTTCTTTTATGTATAATTGTTTTAATTCCTTGTTTGTACAAATGAAAATCCAGCCCAGCAATCTTAATAAAGTTATTTTTAAAAGTCTTAATCCATTAATAACAAATTTCTGAAAAAGTTGTGGTAAATTGTTGGTCAAAAGATGTGGGAACCCTGTATAAATCCCTCTCCTCCAGTTCACCTCATTGATTCCATTCAAAATAGACTACTACAGTGTGACCTGCTCATATGAAAAGCAGACAACTCCTGCAGCGCTTTTGAAAATCTCTGTGAACATCGACTGCTGTCATCAAGGAAGAATGAGTCTGGTGGCCAGTTGGGGTATGCAGTGTTCTGTCAGCAGTGATATCTTTGTGGTACCCTGGCTCATTGACTGGTTGGATCTCTCCTGAAATGCTTGCCTGACAGTGTCCGAATCGAGTCACTTACTACTCTCTAAAAGTGTTTGGCTGGCCTCATGCAACAGAAGCCTAGTAGCATTTGGCATTCAGTCTTTGCAGAGTCACATGTGACACAGCCAATTGCATTTTTGGCTCTGCATTAGATTGAATGGGCTGAATGGGTGACTTTGATAATATGTGGACCTAATGGGTGACTTAAAAAGATTTGTCACCCGAAAATGAAAATATTGTTATCATTTACTCACTCTCATATTGATTCAAACCCATGACTTTCTATCTTCCGTGGAACACATAAGGATATGTCAGATTAAATGTTAGCCTCAGTCACCATTTACTTTCATTGCCTCTTTTTTGTCTTTACAATAAAAGTGAAGGGTGACTGAGGCTAGCACTTATCTGTGAGCTTTTTAAAATGGTATTTCATCTTAAAAGAACGCCACCTACTGTTCATATCAATGGTGGTATAATTATTTTGCAGTAGACACAATAAACCCTTCATTTTGAGTAAAAAAAAAAAAAAAAAAGATGATATTTGGAACACTTACAAATTCTATCTGTTTGAAACAAATACAATGACATTATTTGTATCAAAAATATTTTTATATCAGAATGTAAATGCATGCCTGGTGGATGAAAAATGAGTGAAACATCCCTTAGACTTCATATCCAGGGATCTGGTTAACACAGAGACTTTGGGATGTGCTCTTTTGGCTTGGGCCAGTAAGCAACATTCTTGCAACCATTTACTAATGCCCTAGCAACACCTAAGCAATGCCCTATTAATAACCCAAAACACCCCAACATTGCATAAATCTCAACAAGTGTCATATTTTTTTATTTTTTTTACTTCTTTACTACTTTTACTTCATTTATTCATTGTTGTAGAGAATCCAATGGCATTTTGACCAAATACAAGATTTAGATAAGTTTTTCTGTGTTTTTAACTCTTAAACAGATCAAATTGATCCAACAATAAAAGGAGGGTTAAATGCTAGAGATATGTGTGAATATTCAAATAAATTAAAAATAAATACAATTACACAGATCAGCTTTAATATTAAACAGAAGCAGCAGAATTTGTGTTGAAGCTGCAGTATGCATTAGTCATTATTGTGCATTATATGGCTTAGAAGTTCTGTCAGTGACAGATTGCACTTTTACACCTAACAGAGCATTAAACTCATCTCAAATCTGCTGTACTGGATATGTCAGAATTGAAAACAGATGTTTTTTTTTTTGTTTGTTTTTTTTTAATGAGAAAACCAGTACTCCAATCATTCCTTTATTTACCATAAACAACAGTGACTGTCTCACATAGCGATCCATCCTTGAGGAGTTGACTTGTACCTCAGAGATTCACTTGCATAACCTCTTATAGAGCGGTGCCCATTCACAGAGGCAGGGGGTCTTTCAGTGTGAGTTGTTGGACTACCCTGTGCCTCTGCTGTTTGAATCACACTGAGAAATTCAAGGCCCCTTTCGCTGAGGTGCTGAAAGGTATGATGGGTGAAAAAAAGTTTGATATTTAATCAGTAATGATGGATCAAAGTGGTACACCTCTGCCTGCCTGTGGTAACAGCACATTACTGTTTGCTACTTCACAGCATTCTTTCATCTCATTCCTGAAAGTGATGTTTCTCTTTCTCTCTTTTTAGTGTTAGTCAAAGCTCAAATCTCTGCAAGAACTCAGAAAGCAATGTAAGGTCTTTAGATAGATCCAGTAGGCTGAATGTTGACTTTAATTTGATATAAAATCAGGTATATCGTATGTATTGACTTATGCCAGGTGGCTGGGTGGATGTGGATAAGCGAAAGTAAGAAATGGTTGCGACCATAATTCAGGGTACTACTGGTGAAATTGAATTTTTCTGCCACCCCAGATTAGATGTGAATACTGAAGTCAACTATTATCCTGCCATGAGCAAAGAGCAGATTACAGGCCTCTCTGATTACTACAATCATTCGGTGCCACAGAAATGGGTATGTTTGTCAGGACATGGAACAAAGATACGCTAAACAATATTCAGTACTCAAGATGCAAGTACAAATATTTCAAACTGAAAATATAAAAACTTTCAGTACATGGGTAAAGGTTGTCAGATGCCTTCACTGCTAAATTACCTGTTGTGAAACATCATTTTATTTGTTTGTTTTGGTTCAAAGTGTGTGTCCACCATATAAAACAGATTTTATTTTTATTTTATTTTTTTATCAGAATAAATTTTTTTCTTCAAAATTTTGAAGAAATTTTTTTTCTTCTTCACATGTATGATATATTATGATCACAGAAATAATTGCAGCATATTTCAAAATGTATTTCTAGAGTGATAAATTTTTTGCACCATGGCTTCAGTTTCTCTTGCAGAACTGCATGATGATTCACTCTATTCTTAATATTTTAGTCATAAGTCATTGTTTGCCAAATGTAAAGAGGACTCAGATATTAATCTCTTCTATAAGTGAGAATTCTTTAAATAAATGGTACCCTCCCCTTTCCAGAGGTCACTGTATAATAGATATTTAATCCCTCCACAAAAAAGTGTGCTTCTGTTTAGTGCCACAGTCTTTCTTTCTTTCTTTCTTTCTCACTCACTCACACCTTCATTCTGCCTGGTTGTGTCTTCTAGGGGAAAAACAATGGCCGGTGCGGTCTCAGAGTCACCATGGTAGGAATGCCAATTCTGTGTTGTACAATGTCTTTCTTCCCTTGGCCTCTGACTCTGTTTTCTCTGTCTGTGTTTGTGCTGGATGTGTATGTCTGTGTAACCACACTCTTCACCATGTAGCTCTGTGGAAAAAATGGTTGATTAGATTTTTGTTTTATTTTACGTCTTTCATTGAAAGCCAAGCATTATTTTCCTGGTTAATCTGCACCCCTATAGTGTCTATGTTCCTCTGGATCCTCTCTGTTCTTCTCCATTGCTTTGGCTTCAAGGTGACTCAGGCTTCATCAGACAGAGGAGCACGCATGCTAGCGCGGGGATAAAGACAGTTTTGAATGATGTTACTTCTTATTAATTAAAGAAGACATCAGAAAAATCTGTGCTTATCCCTGTGGGCAACGTGATGATGCTCCTCGCAAAAGAAGATCTTCTAGTGGTGTCCCCATACCTGGCATGTGCAAGTGAAAACAAGCCTTTTTTTTTTTTACATGATTTTTTTAAATTTTTTTATATTTTAAAGATAGAACATTTGTCATGTGAGGTAATTTGTTGTTATTACATTGCTGTTGCATACCTATAATATGGTTATGACATGCATATTACAACCTACATTAATAAAAAGTTTGTCAACCCTGTTACTTTCTCAACTTTCAAAAAAAAAAAAAAAAAAAAAAAATAGCATAATTCTTTGTTGGAAATAAGAGAGCAGTCTTTAAATTAACCAATAATACACTGTTTTTCTGCCACATAACATTTGATTTTGTCTCCAGGTTGAGACACCTACTGAAGTGCTTTGTAATATGCTCTACTTTTGATCTGCTTTTTTTTCCTTCTTTTTTTCTTGCTGCATCTTTTAGAAGCTACGTAAATGTTGTTGTTAACCGATAAACTTTATCTAACATAATTTTACAGAAAAAATAGAAAGTATGGCAACACTGTACCACAACAACAACAACATTAATAATAATAATAATTATTATTATTATTATTAACAATATTAAAATTATTAATAATAAGTGCTACAGTGGAATTGCACTAATGCATTTTCTCATTGGGATTTTGTTTTTAATTTTTTACACAAAAAGTGGCATCAATTATATTGTTGCATTTATTTATTTATTTAGAAGTGTTTTATGCATTAGTGACATTGAAAATTACATTGATAATCTACAATATTGAAAAATGCATGATAATGATTCACAAAATTTTATTTTGTAGGAGTTTCAAGTATAGAAACGCATCAATTGATTAAATAAATATTAATTTAATTCAATGAGAAATTGATAGTTTTTAAGATAAACTAGTTTTTGGAACATTGGAACATTTCCATTGTGGCACAGAGTTACCAACATTTGACAGAGCAACATTTCTAAAAAATTTTTTTTTATTTTTTTTTATTGTTTTATATATATATATATTGTGCTATTTTATACCAGACAGGAAAAAATATTCCACTGTTAGAACAATGTGTAGGTATTTTATTTTATTATTACACAGTTATTGCATAATTATTACATGATTATTACATGCATATTACAACCTGCATTTATGAAAAGTTTGTTGTGTATAAAAACAAAGTAAAATAAATATGAAATGCTCTGTAGGTATGACCAGCGCTTCCTGTTGGTTGCTTGTAGACTCTTCAGACATGCTATTTTGATTGCACATGCATGGGTCAATGTCCATGAAATTGCTGGTATGTCTGTGGCATTTCTAAATGAGTCAGTGTAGTGCTTTTCATTCTTATTCCAAGAGAGAAGTTGCATAGCCAAGCCAAGAGCCTTTTACCATGTATTTGTCAGTGTAGCACAACATTTTAAAAGCAAAAACAGATTTATTTTTCACCCATCAACATCTTTTGCTCCAAGAGCCAAAGGTTATCAAGGCTTAAGTCCAGGAGTGAATATAACGGAAATGATGAAGAAAACTCATTCGCAGATTATATTACGGGTCAATATTAGTGACCATTATATGTCATACTCACAGAGAGCTCAATTACAGCTCAATTACAAAACAGACCGGTATTGCCAGGACAAATCAAACCTACATTTATGGCAAATTTCCAGGACTATTATAGCATTTAACATTTAACAATTAAATGTTAACTGTTTTTGTCAGTGGTTTAATGCCAAACCCCAGCTATCCACTATCCATTTCCTCCAGCTCTGCGTTTGTTAAAAACAGAGGAGAAGGGCAAATTAACTGGATTCAAACTGTCAGCAGGCCCATTGGGGCGGACTTTGTTCCCTCCACAAGACTAGGTCATTAGTGCTTGACCTGCTCTCCATGCGCTGTTTTGGGACGGCACAGATGTGCATTCTGAGCAGGTGCACAAACAGTCTGAAGTTTTGGAAGGAAATGTGGTATTCTTGTTCTCAAACCCTCCCTCCTACTCATGTCGGCACTGTCTCAATCCCTACCGGCCCCTTATTAGTCAGAGCAGCATCACCTCTTGAGAGCAGGGGGCTTGAGTGTGTCTTCCAGACTCTGCGGCAGTCTGGTCAGTTGTGGTTTTTATACGTTTTTCTTTTGTGATTTTCTTTTTTCTTTTTTTTTTTTTTTCTGGCGATTTCTGTAATTTAAAGACAAATATTTTTAACAAACAGGGTTCAACAACAAGGATTTTTTTTTTCTTTTTTTTCTGATGGTCAAGTCCAGGCAGTCGTTCATATTTTTGCTTGTGCTTCCAACATTTTAACTGGCCCCTACTCACAAAAGATAGATTGCAATTTAGCAACACCTTTTTGTAACTACTTGAAAATATTTGTTTATATTTTTCACTGTGCTTTCTTTAAAAATATATAATCTAAAACAAATTTTTGTCTGTCGGGGGTAACACTTTACAGTAAGTTTTCATTCATTAACATTAGTTAATGCATTAGGTATCACAAACAAAACTTTATATTTTTTTTAAAGCATTTTTTAATCTTTGTCGATGTTAGTTAATACAAAAAAAATAATAAAAAAACAACAATTGTTCATTGTTAGTTCATGTTAGATCATAGTGCATTAACTAATGTTAACTAATGCAATTTTAAAATTAACTAATCTAAATAAATGCTTAATAAGTACTGTTGATTGTTAGTTCATGTTAACTAATGTTTTTTTTTTTTTTTTATTATGTTAACAAATGGAACATTATTGCAAAGTGTTGTCATGTTTTCAATTGACATATTTACATTAATACAGGTAGCTAGACATTTTTACATTTTACACTGTTTAAAATCTTTTTTTTAATTATGTAAATTTCACTGTAACTGTCAAGTAAAAACTTCATAAATATTTTGCTGGAAAAAGGTGGCATGTGGTGCAAAAATCAACAATTTTAAATCAATAGAACTGACCTCCCTACCGTAAACCTCAAACCTAAACCTAATATGAGATGAAAACGTAATTGCTGAAGTCAACACGTAATTTTTGGGTGCTTCTATGACATTTTTGGCTTATGTGTCGAGTCATGTGCACTGCTGAAATTGTATCATGGTTCCCCACTTTGAAAGTGCAACACTCTAGTTGAGCTACTGCGCAACTTGATCACACTCAAACAAGCTTGTAAATGTAGTAAATCATGCAATACATAAAAAAAAAATAAAAAAAAAGGCATTATCTGAAGAACAGAGCGAAAAGTGTTTATGAACTGATCATAAGTTGTTTTTGTCGTGCTTTGTATAAAAGTAAATAAGTGAATAAGTCATTGTTGTAGCAACTCTAATGTTCATTTGACCAGGAAACTGCCACAATACGTAGAACGAGCCACATAAATGTAATATTCAGTGCCAGCCCTATACATATTAAGCGACATATGTGGATGCATTGGGCCCCTGCGGCCACCAGGGGCCCACCTACCACACCAAATAATTATTTGCAATAAGTGTAAATAGCACTGGACACACAGCCCAGCTATATATATGCTTTATGCTATATTAACTTTGAAGAAAAGATATGGAGTAGATAGGTATATGAATCTGAAATTCTTCAAACTAGGATCTAGTGTGGCAACATTAGTTAGACAGCTGGATTGTTGTGTGGGCGATTGGGGTTCAAATCCACATTTTGGCAATTTCACTATTGTCTACTTATCGATCTTTGTAAGCGAGAACAGACAGTACATGCCATCTTAAAGTCATTTATTTGAAAGAAGACAAAATGTGTAAATAAAGTGTCTAAGGTGTGATATCACTGAAAGCAAACATGCCGTTCTCGTCGTGATCTGGTGGCTCACTATAGGTTGGTCAGTGTAGAGAAGGGGGTGGATGGGCGCACGCCTTTCCCGGTCTAGAACGCGTAGGTGGTGGCCTTTTCTAGTGACATTTTCTAACGAGGGCTCAGTAACCCATTTCCTGGATACAAAGAGAGCACTCTCTCTAAAGCCGCGCACGGCATTTGGAGACAGCAGTGACGTGGTACCATAACGTGACACATCAGGTGCATTTCTTACTGCTGCAAGCGATGTAGTTAAGCTCCGTCACAATACTTATTTGATTATATACTGTTTTATTATAGCCTACACCAGGGTGCAAATAGCATATGCCACTATTTAAGTGTAAAAATCATTTACTGTAACATATCTTAATTTGGTAATTAAATTATTTCTTATTCATTTGCACAGAACTTTATTCAATATATTTATTAATTTGTGTATGTGATATGTTAGTTTGGTTTGTTTAAAAATTATGTTTTTTTTTTTTTTTGTTTTTGTTTTTTTTTGGTACTTCTGACAAAGTTATAGATGTGCTGATAAATTAGTTGGTAGATTTGCATTTTTAAGCTTTATGCTTTTGAATAAATAGACTTGTTTATTTTCCCAATTTATACTTGCTTAGTTATTAATGTTGGGTGTGTTTGGATAGGTGTACTTGTAGGTAGGGGGTACCCATTTTGAAAATCTGCTAAGGGGCCCCAAAATTCTAGGGCCGGCCCTGGTCATATTGCAAAAATGTAGTTATAGAACCAAATGTTTATGTTCACAAGACATACGGTAAAAACCATTCAGTTAACTGACCCAAAACACTCTTATTGGTTCATCTTTATTGTCAAGCACTGAACAAAGCAAAATAATAGCTCAAAAAAGCAATAGTATTCAGATTCGCTATAAGATATGCTTGTCATGCCGAATGCTTACTGACCTTAGATTTTGACACGTT
Organism: Myxocyprinus asiaticus; assembly: GCF_019703515.2. Taxonomy (NCBI): domain Eukaryota; kingdom Metazoa; phylum Chordata; class Actinopteri; order Cypriniformes; family Catostomidae; genus Myxocyprinus; species Myxocyprinus asiaticus. The sequence goes on from NC_059379.1 coordinate 25,865,306, forward strand.
GTACTCATCAAGGAGGCAGACGCATGTTGTTAATTCCCGACAACACTGAGCTGGAGACAAGAGGGAACAGTACTAGAGGCTACAAAGCTGTTCATGCAAATGTTCTCTCATGTCCATGTTTACTTGCTTCTTTTTGCTTTTTTTCCAGTAAATGTTTTCTTTGATTTTAACTTCGTTTCCACAATTAGAGGAAATCTTAATCATACCATTATCATAAATCAACCATATATCAACCATTAACTTATTTTAATTTTTCAGGTATCAGCTATATTGGGATAATGTTACATCAAGACTCATAATATGTATATTACTGTTATGATTGTTGCAGTGTGCAAGACTGTTGATTTTGGGATTTAGTTAAACCACACAGATTTCTTGTAAGCTACTTTTGGAGAAACTCACACCCTAACGCACACAAGAGCCAGTCATTCAAGCTCAGCAAGACAAACTGTAAAAATGTGTTTATATCTTAATTAACTGATTGTATTCATGTAAAAAGTACTATTTAGTATGACTGAGTCATCTTTACTACATTTGGTTATATCAACAAAAGTTTTTTTCAAAGGATCGAAATAGCTTCTAAAGGGAACAACTGTAAATTGTCACTTTTATAGTATACTGTAAATGAAAATGTAAATCATCATTGTTCATTTTAATTTCATGCTAGTTCAGTGAGTGTAACATTTTTCAAGAATATGTGTACAAAGATGTGATATGTAAATGGGATGACAGCAACTACATGTTTTGATGATGTTGATAGATTCCATTCTCTGGTGAAAATGCAATAGAAATGTCAAATTACTGAATCATTGCTAGCCATCTGGACATTACTATGCATACTGGTATGAGTGTTGTTGTTAGGTTATATTAGATGTGAAACAGGAATATGTACAAGTGACGAATCAGCCATAGGCACTGCGTTTGGTTTCTTTTTGTTTCACAAGGCCACATCAACAACATTTGTGGTGTCTGATTCATCCAAAGCAAATTGCATTGCAAAAAAGGGTGGATGTTATAATGATACACAGCTTACGGCTTCTAAAACCAACCACACCGCTGTTAATGTCGATGCAAACAAGATAAAAAATGTTCTCCATGCACAGCCCGAAATCATCAGCTTTTAAGCTATTAGAGCTGTTCTTTTATGCTGTCATAAACCTAAAAAAAAAAAAAAAAACGTTACTATCCATTTCCTCACTTGCTTGCTTCCGAAACAAAACCGGCAAAACTACTTGAGTAAAATCTACAATTTTACCTAATTGAGTCTGATACCAATGAAGACCTCAAATGGTACTATGCAGCCTTTCCTAGAGCTGTTTAAATTAATCATTAACCTCTTGGTCCTGCGCCATGTTATGAGCAGTCCACTCCAGCCCCTTCTTGTTGACTAAATGACCTTAGAGACTGAGAGCGAAAGAGCCCAAATTGGCATGTGTGCTGAGAAAGAGAGTATGACAGAATGTTGGAGTGTGACTGGCTGGGAGAGCAGACCTCCTGGCTGCGGACAGACTTCAACTAACCGACTTTTCAAAAGCAACTAATTGGTCCCCAGATTAAAGCAGGCTCATTGAACTGGACGATGCTTCTTATTAATTAGAGCTCAAAGCGGAGTTTTGAGCTCTGGCTTTTTATCTGTGTTGCTGTGAATGCAGTTGACCTGATTTTTGGACATTGTGGCCTCATAAGTGGTCCTTAACTTTTACTTTGTCAGTTTTGCTCAGTAGATGTAGATGGTGCAATCTGAAGTTCATCAGACAAATGCTGGATTTTGCGGTTAAGGATAAAGGACCCTGCTTTTTTAACTCTCGATTACTGCAGCTGGAAAGAAAAAAAAGCAATAGATACAGTCTAAAATAATGTTTTTGTAGCCTACTTTGCCTTTTGAAATGTATTATTCTAGAGCTAGGGTTTTCTTACAAGGTTTCTTGCAAGGTTTTTCTTACTTTTCACAATGTTTTAACTAACTAATTTCAAACTTTCTAAATAATGATCAGTTGAGCATTATATAATGTAGTAATTAGGGCTGTCAATGGATTACATTTTTTATTAGAATTCATTACATAATTTGCTGATTAATAAATAAAATTAACTGCATATCAGTATTTGCAGAGAAAGGTGCCCAAATAAAAATAATGCAATATATAATGATTAAATAGTCATAAATAATTACATGTAGATAGTGTTAAATATTAAATATTAATAATTCAGAAAATTATAATACCTTATTCTGGCGGATGAGTGAAGCATTGATTAGACAATACAAAAAGTGGATTCAGAAGGCAATTTGTTGTTTATTTCCATATCACTGAACATAAGTCTACCATAGGCCTACAGTCCACAGCAATCCAGTTTGCAATTGAATTTGTCAATCTGTCCGAGATAGACTTATAATAAGGGCTTTTCTAAGGATGCATCTATGCACACACACATCAGACGGATGTCTCTGGAGCATCTTACCATGGTTGCGTCGCATCATAAATGTGTTTTTAGGATGCAGTGTCAAGTTAAACGTAGTTTGAAATAGAAAAACACATCTCGAGACCCCTGCATTTGGAGTTCCGCTCCATCCAGCTGTGTTTGCAGTTGAACGCAAGAGCGTATCCTCATCTTTTGTAGTCTGCTGACAGCTAGAATTGTGCTTACTGCCGTCTATTGGCTGGAACACGCAAAAACGCAAAGGTTGTATTTCAAGTTTGAATTGCTCAGATGGTAGGAATATTCCTTATTAGGGTCTTTATTTATTATTTTTTTATATAATTAATTGAATATATTTAACGCATTAAATAGACAGACCCTGCAGTAATGTTAGTTAAAGCCGATGTGTGTGATTTTTCAGTGTTATACTTTCTCTTATTACAGTTGAATATGCAGAGACAACTATAAATAGTATATTTGTAGGCTGATTTCCCCCCAAAACCTCCATAAATACTGTGGCGCTATTAAAACATTACTCTGTTTGAGAATCCCAACCAGCCCAACAAAGAAACAGTGGCTCAACCAATGGCGAGTTTAAGGCGAGACAAATGCAAGATGTGAGGTTTTTTTGAGAAACCTGTTATTATTATTGCAATTCCAGTTGGTGGTACAGAAACTTCGCACTTCAGTTTTAATACTTTTTATGAAATTTAAAGTGCAACCTAAAAAAACTATTTTTTATATAAGCTTTTTTATAAACTTTTTTTATTCTGGGTATTACCTGGGTTGGCTAAGAGTTTTTGGAGGGCCCTGTGTCTGTAAAGACTGAAAATATTTGTTCTAAAACCACTGTTCTGAATAGTTCAGTCTGAACAGATTTTTAAATACTAGGGATCATGCACTTATCGACTTCGAAAATTGCTACTGACAAAAACTGGGCAATGCACCCTAAATGACTGGGGATCAGACTCTACCATACTGTCACTTTCTAGGAGACAGATGACAGATTTAAACAAACTTGGATATGGGATCTAGCTACTGTTGGTGTTGCTTCTGTTCTGTGTTCTGTGTCGCAAAATAACTGGCCAAGCTCATTTGAGTGCAGTCTTGGCCTCTAAAGAATGCAACAAGGTAAGTGGTGTTAAAAGTTAAACTCCACTTGAGTGTTTGTTCGCCATCTGCATTTCTTGAGCTTCGTGGTCCCCTCACGCTTGATTTCCATTGGCTGCTCATCGTATAAATTCAGATTTGAGTCATGGAACATCATACACTGAGATTTCCTCTGTAGTCGTGGAGTTCGCTCAGAAATATCAAACATGTATGATATTCTCCAACTAGATAGAATAATAGTTGGAAATTAAGGAATCGGAATTCATACCCAACACATACTGTGCAATTTTCTCGGACTCTCCCAAAATATGTAGACTGCAGCCGACTAGCCCCAACTAGCGGCAACTAGTACCAACTAGCACCAACTCATCCTGACTAAATCGGGGCTAAAATTGGCATTGTGTAATGTAATCCTGCCTTACATCTATTTTTTTTTTATATACAGTAAACAGACTACAATGCATCATAGTGATATCTTGCCAAATAACAGCAATGGTTAAATCCATTCTATCAAAACAGGGGTCTTCACTCATCTGCGCTCCATGACAGATGTAAATGGTTGTTAAACTAGTCACTCTAATGCATTTTTAAACAGGCACAACAGCAGATATCCAGACAAGCATGACGCTGTGCTCCCTCTAGTATTCGCCCATTTATCACGAACCTTCATGAGCCCATCTTTGCCAGCTCAGAATAGTTGCTATTCATCATTGCTCACCACACCGTGGTCCTCACGCTAGATGCTGCGGTAGTCTGTCTTAGCCTCTGCACAAGCCACGCACCAACTGCCATGAGCCCAGCACATCCCATCATAAAGCAATTCACTGCCAACTGCATCTGCCTCCTGCAGTGTCAAAACACAAGTCACATACACACAGACTCACACTCTCTTACAACAGACATGATGACAGATGACAGAGCAACTTTGGTCCTGTAATACAGGCCATGAAAGGAGGGAAAATTTAAATGTCTGGTGAACGAGCCCCAACATTTTCAATTACATGCTTGATGATGATGATGAACTCTGTAAATGTTGTGACATGAGAATGTGTGGAACTAATACTTATTATCATATTCAGTATATGCACATGCTCGTTATCTCGAGCGAATTCACAAAATAATTTAAAATGACCAATTTTATCATTAGAATTCACAAAATTATGAAAATAAATAAAATAAAACGTTTAATAGTAGACTGATTTCCCATTAGTAAACTACGCCCTAAAGATACGCAGACAGCATGTGCAAATAAACAACACTATTAGTGGGCACAGTTCGTTCATAGTGAATTCCCTCTTCCCACCTGTTTTTTTTTTTTTTTTTTTTGGCATCTGTGTTGATCTCTTTTGCTATTGTACATGCACATTGTGTTGCAGATGCCTGTTTTCTCATATGCTTTATGTATGTTGTAACAGATTGCTTATTTTGCTATTAATGTGATCCCTTCTTGTCAGAGGCCATTTCTCCCAATGGAGCAATCATGCTCTGGATTGCAGTACATAGTCAATCATGATTATGTTTGTTTTGCAACCAAATCAGCCTTGTCATTGCTTTTCTCTGCAGGAGCCCATCAACAGAACTTCAACCATTTTGGTCTCAGTAGCCCAACTCGAACACCAAAAAATGGTAAGAACCATATTGCTTATTTAACAGCATCATTTCACAGGAATAATCCTATTATAGAGTGCTTTTCACTGTTTTAGTGTTCACTTGCCTACAATAGTGACTGATTCTTTGAACAGGTCAATGGCTTTGTCCATCTTCATCATCATCACCACAAGTAAAAACGCAGAGGACCTTGAGTTAAATTAATGTTCTGAAGAGGACACAATTTAAACCTAGTGTCAGATGTGACAAAGACATGAAGGTTAATATTGTGCCTTCTTAGGCTACTGTGACATGTCAAAGCTCACAAGTCTGGCACTCGGAGCATCAAGTTACATTTTTGAGACCTGAAATGAGACATTTTATAGCGCTCTGTGAGCAGTTCTTCAAAGAACTATATGTATCACCCTGTCTGTGTTTGAAAGGACACCTTAGACACCATCTGCTCAATCTGTTTGTGTATAAAAATTGACATTATTAGCCTTCTGTGCTTTCTAAAGACTATATATATATATATATATATATATATATATATATATATATATATATATATATAAACATTACTCTAATAGTGGGTAGAAAAAAGATTCACTGTCAACTTAATAAAAAGTAAATATTTTGCTGACATTTAAATCCTTTCATTTGATTGCAGTTCAATTGCAAAATAGAAGCCAATTATCTAATTTTGCAAAACACATGTTGTCTTTATAATATCATACTTACTGTTTTTCTCACACAGTTTAAATGGGGCTTCATACATGAGAATACTGTATGGAGCTGCCTTCATATTTTAGGAAGAGGATCACTTGGAAGGTCGTCATTATATTGGGAATCCTTAGCATCAAAAAGTTTGGAAACTCCATATCTAACCTATCATTATCTAGATCCACAATGTAATTTTGAAGGCATCACACAATGAAACAAGGGCTTGCGTTGTTTGTTCATGCCCCAGATTAATCTTCCAGCTGATGTTGTTCTAATGTGGGGGCTGGAGAGGTTCTCACCAGTGAGCTGCAACTGTTCAGCTTGTTAGCACTGATTAAATCACTGCCTTTGGTGAAGCACTTCAGTGTTACTTGGGTTGGGGGAGGATGACAGTGTAAAGATGGATAGCTTTTCCATCCAAAAAGCTTCAAAGACTCCCCAGTGGATCTGTATTTATATTCATACAGAGAAGCTAATTTACTGCATGAAAATGGATTATCTTCCCATATTGGTGTGATTTACAAGGACTATGGTAACATACACATATATTGCTCTGTGTATGGTTTAAAGCATATTGGGGTCAGATCAGCCTGCAGCCTGGTTTTGTCACCAAGCCCAAATATTTTAGACCCAATTTATGCCTGGTTTTAGCATTGTTTTGGGTAATTTAATCAAATGTGGACAGTGCTAAATACAGCTGTAAACGGGATCCAAATAATCTTGTCATCAAATCACTTAAAGCACATCTGGTTTGCCTGAAATCATCATGCACACAGATCACCTGAAGAACAGACATCTGAAGAACAGGAAATATAGGAGCCTGACTAAAATAAGATTGAACATGTTTACGTGCATACAATACTGATAAATACTGAAAATGAAATGTGCTAAAAAAAAAAAAAATTACATAACAAATCTGACAACGCTGAAAAACCATGTTTACATGAGACTTAAAATCGTTGGTTTATTCTCTGCTTTTGACATCAAAATGTAAAAATGTATACGCACAACACTTGCCAACGTTGGACGAGCCAGTAAGGACGGCAGTAAAGGTGTTTACAAAATCAGGGTAATGGGCAAAATTCTACCTGTGTTGACTGGTTTTTGCTTGGAACTGTTTATTCACCTTGATAAATGAATGCAGTTTAATGCTTTACATGACCTAACACGTTGTTGGCTAAATTAAGCATTTATACATTGGCTGAGTTCATAATTGCACACTACTATACTACTCTTACTATTTCTTCCATAGACATATATGGCAGAAGTAGTATGAGTAGCATGGGTAGTATACCAATACAAACTCAGCAAGTGATTTGTCACACCTGACCACTTGTGTTCGGATCACCAAAAATGGATGTTAATACCAGTTGTAAAAAGGGCTTTAGTTTCTAAGCAGGAATTCATCCCGTTGAGATCTTACCAGCTGAACCACTGCTGCCCTAAAATTACCATACCTAAAATTTACATTCATTGTTCTGAGATTACAATCTATGAGCCCTTACTTTAAAACAACAACAAAAAAACAATAAAAAAAAAAACAACAACTACAACAAAACAACAACAGCCCAAAATGCCATGTCAAAACCAAAGTTTCATTATTACAAGAACACCATGTTCAAAAACAAATAACTCCTCCCCCCAATTCTATTTACAGTAATTTGCTTTCTCGACATTGTGCTCTTGAATTGTTTTTTTTTTTTTTTCTTCTTCTTCTTCCTTGACTTGACCAGCTCACAGATCTCTAAGGCATGGTAAGTTGTATTCGCAACCATAATTGACTCTCTCTCTCTCTTTCCTCTTCCACCTCCTTCAAATAAAGATGAATGTTTTCCATATACACACCACAGACCAACTAAACCCCATGGCATGTACTGAGTAAGTGTAAAATGGAGTAACTGTTGTATAAACACTGCTCGTCTGTTGTTTCTCCCCACTAAACCCACACACCAATCAGCTCCCCGGAGTGTTGTTGTGTCTTAGCCCTATTCTGCTGCGGTACTCACTGGCCTATTTTTAATCAGGGCTTGATCCTTGTCCGCTCTGCCCACTGCTCCCCCTCAGTCTGACCAGGCTCAGTCTGGCATGATGGGCACACTTCCCACATGGACGAGGGGGCAGGGGGCCATGGCCTGCCCTCCTCCCATGCCCACATCACTTCACATCAGTCACCAAACCAGGGTCCTCGGTTATCTATGAGGCTGATAGAATGATTGGTCAGGGCTTAACTGAGCCACTGTAACACTGGGATGCTTTGACTCTTTTCCTTTAAAGGTATAGTTCACACCAAAATAAAAATAAAATACTGTCTTAATTGTTGCTCACTTTTAGTACTCACCACTCTAAGATGTAAGCAGTTCCCTATCTGTCACTCACTCGACGTTGGTGTCGATGTAGTGACACTAGGGGTCACTCTTGGGAGCCCGAGACACCTCTGGTCTTTGATAAAAGGCCAATGAAAATTGGCGAGTGGTATTTGCATGCCACTCCCCCGACACATACGGGTATAAAAGGAGCTGGTACGCAACCACTCATTCAGATTTTCTCTTCGGAGCCGAACGGTCATGCTCATTGAGCTGAATAGCACTGTTCATTCACCTCTGCTGGATCTGACGGCGCATTTCAGCGGCTTCTCCCTCCTCTGCACTGGTGCACTGCAGAGAACGCCCCTGGGCGCTTCGGCAGAAAACTAGAGAGTATATTTTCTGAAAAAGCATTTTTCCCCTCTAAAAAAGTATATTTCTCTAAAAGAGTGCACACGGGACGTCTTTTTAAAGACGTGTCTTTCTAAAGATGCCTTTCCGTTCGTGTGTTATTCCTGGTTGTGGTCGTTTTCTCTCAACTTCGGATGGTCATGATCGCTGTCTCTCGTGTCTGGGCGCGACCCACACGGAGGCAGCGTTTATGAATGGCTCATGTTCTCACTGCGAGAACATGACCATGGCAACGTTGCGGTCGCGGCTTGCTTTCGTAAGAATTCCCCCTTCGGGGACGGTCGCCCAGTTACAGGCCGACGCCGAAATGACGGACATGCTTTCCCGGGCGGCCGCGAGCGTCGGGCTAGAGTGGAACCCTCCGCTCTCCCCTGAACCCTCGCGGCTTGATGATTGGTTTCTGGGCTCGCGGCGCCGCTCAGACCAGCCGCGCCCCGCTCCAGTGCCATTCTTCCCGGAGGTGCATGAGGAGCTGACGAAGTCGTGGGAGGCACCTTTTACTGCCCGACCCCGACTCCGCAGTTCCCCAGCTCTCACTACCCTCGATGGTGGGGCGGCCAGGGGCTATACGGCGATTCCCCCGGTGGATAAGGTGCTCGCAGTGCACTTATGCCCGCAGAGTGCCGCCACCTGGCGTGGACGCCCTAAGCTCCCCTCCAAGCCCTGTAGGCTCACGTCGTCCCTGACGGCCAAGGCCTACAGCGCTGCTGGACAAGCCGCCTCTGCCCTGCACGCCATGGCTCTCCTGCAGGTCCACCAAGCCAAGGCACTGAAAGAACTGCACGAGGGTAGTTCCGCCCCAGATTTGATGCAGGAACTGCGCTCGGCGACCGACCTCGCCCTCCGGGCGATGAAGGTCACAGCGCGGTCTCTCGGGCGGACGATGGCCACACTAGTGGTCCAGGAGAGCCACCTGTGGCTCAACCTGGTCAAGATGGGCGAGGCCGACAAGGCACGGTTCCTTGCTGCCCCCATTTTCCAGGCGGGCCTATTCGGACACCGTTAAGGACATTGCCCAGCAGTTCTCGACGGTAAAGCAGCAGACGGAGGCAATCCGGCACATCCTGCCCCGGCGCAGCTCAAGACCCCACACCCCGTCTGCTCGTCGCCAAGGGCGTCCCCCTGAGGTGACTGCTCCGGCTCCGCCGCAGCCCGCCCCTCCGGCCCGGCCCCGGCATGGAGCCCACCGCAGGAAGCCGACGCCACCCGTCTCACAGCCGGCACCGAAGAACCCACGGAGGTCTTCGAAGTAACCCTGAGACGGGCAGCCCAGGGACGAAGGAACCCACTCATCTGGAGCTGGTAGAAAGACCACTCCATCCCCCGGTGGAGGGCCGGGTGGAAAATCTTTTGTTGCCTTTTTGTTTGATTTCGCCGCACGCCCAAGTGGCTGCTGTACCCAACAGTTCAACAAAAGAGCGGCTTCCTTCCTCCCTGGGTCACATACCCGGTGTGTACGGTCGTCACCACAACTACCGTCCACAGGCTTTATCTTGCAGGATTGGCGCTCCAGCGGTGCCCTTTTCGCCCCTGAGCGCCCAGCTGTGGCACAAATCCACCCCCGATGTGACAGCCTCCACGGGTCGCGAGGACAGGCCTCTTCCTCCCCCGTCCCAGGCTGTTCCGGGGGTGGTCACAAGGAGCCAGGTAAGTGCTTCGATGTCCCTAGACTCAGCACGGCCACGATGTGCTGTGGTACCTCGCGCTCTGCCCCGCCGCGAGGCCCCACCTGCCGGTATGTCCGACGACGTTGTCCCCTTGGTCCCCCTTGCACGGAATTTGGACGCATGGCTTGCGCTTCCCAATCCGTCGCGGTGGTTGATCCGGACCGTCCGACTCGGCTACGTGATTCAGTTCGCCAGGCGCCCGCCCAGGTTCAGCGGTATTCACTTCACCTTCGTCAAGGGCGAAAACGCTGTTACCCTGCGCGTGGAAATCGCTACCCTCCTACGGAAGGGTGCGATAGAACCTGTCCCTCCAGCCGAGGTGAAGAAAGGGTTTTACAGCCCCTACTTCATCGTACCAAAGAAAGGCGGTGGGTTGCGGCCAATCTTGGACCTGCGAGTACTGAACCGGGCTTTACACAGACTCCCGTTCAAGATGCTGACGCAAAGACGCATTTTAGCGAGCGTACAGCATCAAGATTGGTTCGCGGCGGTAGACCTGAAGGATGCGTACTTTCACGTCTCGATCCTTCCTCGACACAGACCCTTCCTGCGGTTCGCATTCGAGGGTCGGGAGTATCAGTACAAAGTCCTCCCTTTCGCAACCCACCTCCCTTTCGGCCTGTCCCTGTCTCTTCGCGTCTTTACGAAGATCGCAGAGGCTGCCCTTGCCCCGTTAAGGGAGGTAGGCATTCGCATTCTCAACTATCTCGATGACTGGCTAATCTTAGCTCACTCTCGAGACGTGTTATGCGCACACAGGGACCTGGTGCTCTCGCACCTCAGCCGACTAGGGCTTCGGGTCAACTGGGAAAAGAGCAAGCTCCTCCCGGTTCAGAGCATCTCTTTTCTCGGTTTGGACTCGGTCTCCCTGACGGCGCGCCTTCGAACGAGCGCGCCCAGTCGGTGCTGGCCTGTTTGAAGGCGTTCAAACAGAAAACAGCGGTTCCACTGAAACTTTTTCAGAGGCTCCTGGGGCATATGGCATCCTCGGTGGTGGCCACCCCGCTCGGGTTGATGCATATGAGGCCGCTTCAGCACTGGCTCCAGACTCGAGTCCCGAGGCGGGCATGGCACCATGGGACACACCGCGTGGCCATTACGCCGGTCTGTCACCGTCTTTTCAGCCCTTGGACCGACCTCTCGTTTCTACGAGCAGGTGTTCCCCTAGAACTGGTCTCCAGGTGCGTCGTGGTCACGACAGACGCCTCCAAGACAGGCTGGGGCACTGTTTGAAATGGGCACGCAGCCACCGGCCTCTGGACAGGTCCGTGGCTGCGTTGGCACATCAACTGCCTCGAGTTACTGGCAATTCTGCTCGCCCTGCGGAGGTTCCGGCCGTTGATCCAGGGCAAGCACGTGCTAGTTTGGACAGACAGCACGGCAGCGGTAGCATATGTCAACCGCCAAGGCAGTCTGCGCTCCCGCTGTATGTCACAACTCGCCCGCCGTCTCCTCCTCCGGAGTCAGCAGCACCTCAAGTCACTGCGAGCCACTCATATCCCGGGCAACCTCAACGCTACAGCGGACGCGCTGTCATGGCAGGTTCCCCGCAGGGGAGAGTGGAGACTCCACCCCCAGGTGGTCCAGCTGATTTGGAGTCGATTCGGTCAGGCTCAGGTGGACCTGTTCACCTCCCAAGAATCCTCCCACTGCCCGCTCTGGTACGCCCTCACTGAGGCTCCTCTCGGCATAGACGCGCTGGCACACAGCTGGCCCCCTGGCATTCGCAAATACGCGTTTCCCCCAGTGAGCCTACTTGCACAGACACTGTGCAAAGTCAGGGAGGATGAGGAGCAGGTCGTCCTGGTAGCACCCTACTGGCCCACCCACACATGGTTCTTGGACCTCACGCTCCTCGCGACAGCTCCCCCCTGGCAAATTCCCCTGAGGAAGGACCTTCTTTCTCAGGGACGGGGCACCCTCTGGCACCCGCACCCAGACCTCTGGAATCTCCATGTCTGGCCCCTGGACGGGACTTGGAAGACCTAGGTGGCCTACCACCTGTGGTGGTAGACACGATCACTCAGGTTAGGGCCCCCTCTATGAGGCGCCTGTATGCCTTGAAGTGGTCTCTGTTCGCTAAGTGGTGTTCTTCTCAACACGAAGATCCCCAGAGATGCGCAGTCGGATCAGTGCTTTCCTTCCTGCAGGAGAGGTTGGAAGGGAGGCTGTCCCCTTCCACCTTGAAGGTGTACGTTGCTGCCATAGCAGCACACCATGACGCAGTTGACGGTAAGTCCTTAGGGAAGCACGACCTGATCATCAGGTTCCTAAGAGGCGCTAGGAGGCTGAATCCCTCCAGACCTCACTTCGTTCCCTCATGGGATCTCTCCGTAGTTCTTCAGGGCCTACATAGAGCCCCCTTTGAGCCTTTGCAGTCAGTCGAGCTTAAGGCACTCTCCCTGAAGACTGCCCTCCTGACTGCACTCACTTCCATCAAGAGGGTAGGTGACCTGCAAGCGTTCTCTGTCAGCAAAACGTGCCTAGAGTTCGGTCCGGGCTATTCTCACGTGATCCTGAGACCCCGACCGGGCTATGTGCCCAAGGCTTCCACCACTCCTTTTAGGGACCAGGTGGTGAACCTGCAAGTGCTGCCCCAGGAGGAGGCAGACCCAGCCCTGGTGTTGCTGTGTCCGGTGCGCACTTTGCGCATCTATTTGGATCGCACGCAGAGCTTTAGACTCTCTGAGCAGCTCTTTGTCTGCTTCGGTGCACAGCGGAAAGGAAGCGCTGTCTCCAAGCAGAGGATCGCCCACTGGCTCATTGATGCCATATCTATGGCATATCTCGCCCAAGACATGCCGGCCCTGGTAGGGCTACGAGCCCATTCTACCCGTGGTGTAGCGGCTTCTTGGGCCCTGGCCAGAGGTGCCTCTCTAACAGACATTTGTAGAGCAGTGGGCTGGGCAACACCCAACACCTTTGCAAGGTTCTACAACCTCCGGGTGGAACCGGTTTCGTCCCAGGTAGTGGCATGCAACACAAGCAGATAAGCCCGGGATAGCTGGCAGGGTGTATCACTTGCACATAGCGCCTTCCACCTCCTTTTGAGCTGAAGACGTGCGCTGTTAATTCCCAGTAGTGTTCACAAAAGTTGTTCCCTGGTTGACTTCCTCCGAGCCCTGTGGCAGTTAAGTCTTCGGAGAAACTCACTGCCAGCCCAGTACACGCGCTAGCTAAGAGCCCGGTTCTGGGGTAGGTAATCCGCATGTGGCGGTTCCCTGTAAGTCTAACCCCATACGATCTATATCTTCCGCTAACTCGTTTCCCTGCTGGCAAACTGTGTCTTCCTTGGGCAGAGCCCCTCTGCCCCAGTCTCCATGTTGTAGTACCTCCTCCCCCATTGGGCAGGATCTACCTTGAAGGCTCTCCACATGGTTGGAAAGACCATTTGATGCATTTTTCCACTCAAATATCCCCCCCCCCCCCCACCCCCGGGGTGAGGTGTGGTCTCCGCTGTGTCCTCCCCTTGGGAGGGACACCCCCCAACTAGACCTGGCGGCCCAGTCGGATAATCCCCCTTCTTTTTTTAGGGAGTGGAAAAAGAGAAGGGGAAAAGAGGCCACAACTGGGTTAAGCCCGTCTCTATCTTTGGGTAGTCGACTTGTCCCCAAAAAGGGCCGTTCGACACTCATAACCGTGTTGGGGGAGGTTACGTGTCGACCTGGTGTGCTGGCTCTGAGGCACACAGCAAGTCTGCCCACCACACACCGCCAGTTCACGTAACACAGTTCAGCCTTGTGGCGTTTTGTATAGGGACCCCTAGTGTCACTACATCGACACCAACGTCGAGTGAGTGACAGATAGGGAACGTCATGGTTACTGGTGTAACCTCCGTTCCCTGATGGAGGGAACGAGACGTTGGTCCCTCCTGCCACAACGCTGAACTACCTGCTGAAATGGCCGGACCTTATATCGGCTCCTCAGCATAAAACCTTAATGAGTGGTTGCGTACCAGCTCCTTTTATACCCGTATGTGTCGGGGGAGTGGCATGCAAATACCACTCGCCAATTTTCATTGGCCTTTTATCAAAGACCAGAGGTGTCTCGGGCTCCCAAGAGTGACCCCTAGTGTCACTACATCGACACCAACGTCTCGTTCCCTCCATCAGGGAACGGAGGTTACACCAGTAACCATAACGTTTTGTTTTTCAGTGGAAATCAAATGTAGAATTTTTTGAAGAATCTTTAAGCTCTTGCCATTCAAAAACATGGTCACACAGGAAATGGACACGTTGCTTCCGAAACTCTAATGTACAAAATCGACCCCATACTGCCGAATTACTGACAAGCATCATCCCCCATCAGACATTTGTCCATCAATTCCAGCATCATAACATTTCCCTCTAGTGCTTCTGATAGCACATTGCACAACCAAACTTTGAGACACAGGTTCTATTCCAGTGGGAACCAGGAAGTAAACGCATTTACATTAACAATGCTTTTAATGTAAAAATTACATTTACTCAACTGAGGGGTTTGGGTTAGGGGAAAAAGTTAATAAAGTATGCATTCCTTTTGACGGTATAACAACTAAAACTACAACTCGCTTTTGAGAGGCGGTGATTAAAATTTCAGACAGCACAGACCGGCTCAGAAAAACTTTCAAGCTACTGTTGCCGAATTCACAGTGCTCCCAGTCTGCATACAATGACAGTTCAAATAGTGACCAGGCTCTTTCAAGCTTACAATGCTCAATGTAAGAATAATTGTTGTCTTACAATGGTTCTGCATGAAGAACAGACAGAAATGTAAGTCGTTATATAGCTAAAGTCTGTGAACAGCCAGTGTCCAAAAAAAAAAAAAAATGGTGCTTTGTAGTCATAAATGGTTCTCGTTTAGATAGTAATCAATTGCAGACACAGTTTTTTTTAAATCTGGACACAAAGAGGGGAGGGTAAGAATTTGAGTAAATAATGTCTAAAAATTCTGTTCCTCACACAAACCTATCATATGGCTTCAAAAGTGTTGGAAAATTGCACACAAGTCGCATGGACGACTTTTATGGTATTTTATAGTACTTTTTTGTCATCTTGGTCACTGTGAACTCAGAGTAGATGGCAAGAGCTGTGTAACGATTAATCAAGTTTCTACTTTTCTATTCTACTGTAAAAATAACTGCATGGTTTTAAAAGACATGTGGTGAGTAAATAATGACAGAATTTTCATTTTTGAGTGAATGATTCCTTTAACAGCCACTAAACCCCAGTACAGAAGTTCCCTACCATCCTTCTACACAGCAATGTCCTGGTAACATGACAAAATGCAAGACTGTACACAAAATACTAAAACAGAGCTTTCTGAGATAAAAATGAAGTATCAAGCAATTCCATTTTACAATGGAGATGTTTGAAATGTGTGATTTTGACTCTGCCCAGTTAAAGATTAGCTGGTTTCTTTTGTTTTGCCCCTTGTTTTGCCTGCAGAGAGCACCCGGATGAACAGCATCCTCACATCACAGACCGAGCCGTACGATCTGTCCTTCTCTCGATCCTTCCAGAGTCTCTCCCACCTCCCCCCTTCGTATGAATCTGCCGTGAAAGCTGACCTCAACAAATACTCCTCGCTCAAGAGACTAAGTATGTGCCAGTCTAATGTCCTCAGCTCTGCTAAGCATGATCTTTCTATAGCGGTTCAAGGCTTACTGGGGAGATGAGATCCTTTATTTAATCTCAGAGTCATTGGTATTCTTCCTCAACAGGCAGTGTTCCATTCTGAATCTGATATCACTGAGCAAAGCTTTCTCATGGCCTTAGGCCAATTGTATTGATTCAAATAGTAGATGTTTTTTTGTTTGTTTTTTTTTTTTGCTATATAATAAGGTCTCAGCTCATTATATCCCCTAAGTGAAGAGTAAATTCTCCCAAGGGTTGTGTAATTTCATAAGGAATACCCCAAATCTCTCCTGGCCCTGAACCCCAGTGAGGGCTGGGAAATTGACAGGCCTGCTCATCTGCAATTCCTCTGCATCTGCCGAGCTTCCACCAGCAAAAACATGCAATCATACACTAAACTATTCATGGCACCAGACCCTCCTTTAAATTGTCCTGTGGCAGCGCCTCCCTCGTAGCTCAGATATGCCTCTGAAGCAAGTTATTTGTAGTAGGGAATAGCCAAAAGGCTTAGCTGTTTCTTTTGGAGCTTCTGTGGTGTTTTGCACTAACAGATCTTGTTGGATGCAGCCAGCAGGGAAGAACTAAGCACTGTGCCCGTTTCAGTGTGGTAGATTCGTCTCTTGGTTCCTATTTATAACATTCCGAGTCTCCTAGTCATTTACAGATGTTTACTTTGCTAATATCCAAACCTTCAAAAGGAGACTCCTTGAAAAAAAATTATAATAATTTAATCTGTAAACACCATAAACAGATTATATGACATTAATTTCCCCAAATAACACAGTTGTTCATCCTCACACAGTGAGAGATAAATGGTGCTATTTTGCTTTTATCTCATAACAAACTGCATCTAATCCCCTCAAGAGATGCTGTTTCTGATGTCCCACAAATATGACTGCCATTACCGCAGGCTCTGAATTACTGTGCTCTTACAAGGGTCTCATCATGGTTATTTGATTAATTCTAGCTTAAAGAAAGATTTGTGGCCGTAATTTTGTTTGATAAACTGCTTTATTGCATTCCACAATGATACATTTCAATATCACTGGGCTCTGAATGTGTGGAGAAATCTATCAAGTGTAACTGAAATCTCAAGGACATCGGCTCCTCCAGAATGTTTTCATTACATCTCTGAGCAGAGGATAATTTCATTATTTCCAGTTCTAATCATGCAGTTAGTTACAGTACAGTTGCTCACTGTCCTGACTAAATGTGTTTGTATCCTGAAGTTTAAAGTAAATGTGAAACACCATTCTCATCCCATTTTAACTACATAACGTTGCACTCATGATAAAGGCGACTTTTGCCTGCGTCATGAAAATGTCCTGGTCATTCGTTCACACCTCAGTTCCGAGAATTCTGTCATAATCTCTGCAATCTTCTGATTTATTGCATGTGTTTAACCACAACTGTATTATACTTACAAATATATTAGTTAAGTTACATTATACTATCATGTCGATATTTTGAATTCGAACCCAATCCCTATTCCTACACCTAACCACTTATCAACAATGTAAAACAAGTAACAGGCAGTGAAATTTGATCACAATCCTTTTAGTAACATTAATATAATATAATATAATATAATATCATATAATATAATTAAACACTTAACCCCACCCCTAGGCCTAAATATAACCAATTCTCAATAATTTAAAACACATAACAAGCAGATAAAAGTGCAATTCGACTGTTATGGTGGATAGGAATGATGAAGACTTAATGGAAAGATGAAAACTCCTCACCAAAGCATCACACCTTTGGAAGATCCGCAATACAGCGCACAAAAAGAGTATTACTTTTATGATCATTATTACTTTTATGATCATTTTATGCTGCTTTTCTCATTATTTCAGCTTCAACTTGGCCATTCTGAAAGCTTCCTTTGTGTCCCAAGGCAATCAAAACAAAAATAAAACGATAAAGCAATGAGTAAATGATTACATAAGTTTCAGTTCATTTCATTTTAAATTGTAGCCTTGGTTAAAGCAATGAAATTGATTGGATAATGAAAAGTGGCCGTAAAATACTGTACAAAAAAAGGCAAGTGGTTAGAGGAGAGGTGTTGAAAACTAGGAGAGATTATTGACATCAGCTGAAAAGGAAATTCATTTCAGAGGCGTAGCAAGTTATTACAGCACATTTTCATAAAATCACATTTTCATTATGCAGAGAAACTTTTTTTTTTTTAAATATATAGTGTACACAGAAATTTGCATTTCCCTGCTCAACAAATACCAGCATTCCTAGTCACTGGGATATGTTGTGTTTTGGATGCTGGCTTTATCTGAGAGACCATGCAACAACAGGGCTATGATGGTCCAGCAAAATCAGCACCAAACCAGCACTAACCAACACTAACCTGCACAAACCACATTTTCATGTTGGTCTAAGAAATTCAGATTGGTCTAAGTTGATCTTTTCAGCAGGGTAAGAAAGTATATGAACTTAATTTTGATTTCATGTTGATTTAATAGTCTGCAACTTGCTTATTCTCTTCACAGCGGATAAAGACGTGGATGACTACTATAGCAGGAAGAGGCATATTCCAGACCTTACGGCTCGAGGAACCCTTCCCTTGCACATGATAAAGATGAACCAGGAGTCCCAGAGCAGTCAGCAGGTCCAGCAACAGCAGCAACAACCGCCCCGCCAACATCCCCGCAGAGTTCAGAGAGCCATGTCCCAGGACCGCGTGCTGTCCCCTGAGCACAGCCATGCACAAGACTATGCCATGTCCTCCTACGGCATGTCCCCTTATGGGGGACGCATCCTCTCTGACGAGCAGCTCCTCTCTGCCGAGCGCCTACGCTCCCACGAACGGCTTGGCTCCCAAGACCGCCTCCACTCGCAAGACCGCCACTATTCCCAGGACCGCATCCACACGCAGGACCGCTTGATATCACAGGAACGCCACCATTCTCAGGAACGCATTCATTCCCAAGACCGCCTCTACTCGCAAGACCGCCTGCACTCCCAGGATCCGCTCATCTCTCCCGACAAGATGATGTCCATCAAGCGCTCCGGGTTCTGCAGCGAAAAGTCCATGTCCAGAGCCATGTCCAACACAGATGTGTTCATGCCTACCACGCCCATCCTGGATCGGTACAAGATGACAAAAATGCACTCCCATCCCAGTGCCTCAAACAGCATCACACAGAACATTTTAACCATGAACCAGACAGCCTCCAAGAGGCATGCTTTCGCCTCGCGTCGTACGCAGACTGTGGAGCAGCTCCACTATGTTCCACAGCAACAGCAACATCATCATCATTACCGTACAGGGAGCAAGACCGAAGTAACTGTTTAACTAATCAGAAGCCTCCAAGAACAATTGAACCATAAACCCAAGCTACAACAGCAGTGTAAAAGAGCCGTCTCAGATACAATCCTTTTCTGGAGCTCTTCAGTAACTGACCCAGCACCAGCTACTCTATTGTAATTACAGAGTCAATTCTGTGTGCATACCAATTCATTTATATGTGTTTGTAGATCACAAAAAAGGATGGACACATAGGGAACACTTGTCAGATTCTGCATTCATAAGGGCTTTGCATGGTGACTCACAAAGACCGACAAACGACAGTCAGAAGATGTGAAAGAACGGTATGGACATGGAACAGAACTGTATACATTTATATACATATATAAATACAAATACTGTTTGTACTTCCAGTCCTAGTCAATAGCTTTAGAAGTTCTTCTAATGTTCGCAGTTCTATTGATGCCTCTACAAAAAATTTCCATTTCAATAATGAAGTGGTTTTGTGGGTTAAAAAAGCACAAACAAGTAACAGTTGCGTTTCGTTCTGTTTTGTTCATTTGTTTGGTTGGTGATGGCTAGCACATATCAGTTTGTTTTTAAATTAATGGCCAATTATTTTGCATAGATGATTGTAAATAAGCTCTTTAGCCACAGTAAATGGACAAGTCTGTTCTGGTCGGCACTTTTATTATTGTAGTTTGATTTTTAGCAATTCAATAGTTAGGATTTATAGTTGACCCACTAACCCAGTGTTGGACCATTTAAATTAATATGATACTGTGTGTGTGAGTGTGTGTGTGTGTGTGTGTGTGTGTGCGCGCGTGCATGTGTGTGTATGTGTGTGTGTGTGTGTGTGGGTAGGTTAGGGTGGTTTACGAGGACATTATTTTAGGTTACAAACTGGCAATTACAAGGGTATTATGCTATAAATATGGTTTATGAGGACATTTCTAGTGTCCTCATAATTCAAATCGCTTAAAAACCATGTTAAACTATGTTTTTTTGAAAATGTAAAAATGCAAAAAAATTTTTTTGAGGGCTGGGTTTAGGGTTAGGGTTAGGGGAAAGAATCTATAGTTCGTACAGTATAAAATTTAGAAAATCTATAAAATCATTATGTCTATGGAGAGTCCTCATAAGGATAGCTGCACCAACGTGTGTGTGTGTGTGTGTGTGTGTGTGTGTGTGTGTGTGTGCCTTTTCAAATGTGTTTTTAGAAAGAGATCTGGCCAAATGTTGTTGAAAAAAATTACAAAACTGTTGATATCTGGCTGTAGACTGTGTTGCAGTGACTCACAAGACAAATGAGTATATTATGCTTGTTGTAGTAGCTTCAAATAAACATCCTTATTTTTCTAAACATTAAAACTCATGTGGAAAGGTATATGTGCCTCAAACTACATTAAACTTTGAAATAAAGTTTTTTATTTATTTATTTTTTTTTTTCACAAAAAATATATTTGTCATATGATTTATCGCCTGACCTTTGTCAAACATGATAATTTTCCACCCTCATACTGACCCTCGGTCAGAAACGGCCAGTTTTGGTGCTGCTTCTCCTTTAAGATTTGACAGTAAACACCCACTGTTATGATTGGCTCTCTTTTCTTGACTGACCTGCTCGATTCTTGCCAACTTACTGCTAACTGCTACTGGGCAGGGCTACAGAAGTGATAAGGTAAAGCAGTCATTGATGTCTTGATGTGTTGTTGTTGAGGCGATCAGATGCAAACGTCTTCCACATTATGACATCACAATGTGGAGGAAGTAGAGAACGATTCGTTTTGGAAGCTTGGTTTCAACAAATGCTATTTTTGCAGTGAGGAGGACGTTTTGAGTTCTGAAACTTACAGTATGTTTTTATAGTACAATGACCTCTTAATGTCAAAAGATCAAGGAAAATGTTATTCCTAATGTCATGATTCATTTAAAGATCTTCAATAAACACTCCATGATATACTGTACTATAGCATTTTAAGCCATCTTTATACTGCAAAGGTGGCACAGAAGCTGCATCTAAAGTAGAATTTAGTTGTATTTACACAGACATTTTAATGCTGCTCAGAGCAGGGATACATGCATTTACACAGCAGATACGATTGTATCAATAATGTTATGAGATTGAGATTATTTTTTTAAATATATATTTATGAATAAAGAAATATGTAATGAATGAAAATTAATATTAAGTTATACTTTTAAATATTTAACTAAATTCTGAAATATGTGCTCTATCATAACAACTAAAAAAGTTTAATGCTGCATTTTAACTTTCTTAACACTTGTTTGAGAGGGGAAAAAAATGTAATTACATTACACAGAAAAATCAGAGCAGCAGGACAAATTGTCATGTCTTCCCAGTAGAGCTTTCATGCAGAGAAATTAAAGGCCAGTGTATCTGAAAACTCACCAACCAAAATATGTTTCAGCAACTTTTTCAATTTTTTGGACATAATTAATACCTGCTGCTTGCATATCAGCCAGCGCTGCCACAACCTTCTTTAAATTCACTGAACTTCAGAGGTGAAAATCCAGTTCTCACACAAACAAAGCCTTTTGCATTTACATTCCTTGTTTGCTAGAGCTTTAGGGGTGAGACAGACTCATATCTCAGTTTCTACACCCCCACCCCCCCCCCCCCCCCCCCCCCCCCATACAAACACACTTCTTCCCTATCAGCATTTAGATGAAAATATGACACTTAAATTAAATGGAGCCTGTGTAGCAGATTGGTTCAAGTTCTGGTAGGAAAACCACAAGCATGAGTCGAGCTAAAGCTTTCACTGTGTGCAAATGGCTGCTGAATAAAACATTTGTCCCATATAAAATAATGAAAAGCTCTCTAGGTCTGAGAGCAATATCTTGCTCAGCCAATACGCAATGTTTCGTGTTGAAAATTTTATCCTGCCCAGGTTGAGGTACAAGGAAAGCTCTCTGCAGGAATTTGGAACATAATTCATTTATTATTTACTGGCTGCCTGTCAGAGTTCCCGAATGCAAAGACAAGAGATTTTTATCTATGGTAGCCTGAAAATTGGTTCTTGAAAAATGCATTTTTTTTTTTTTTTTTTAAATGGACAGTTTAGCTTTTGCTGGATCAGTTCTGCCTGTTTAATACACTGAAAATACACTGACTTTCGTCATTTACTTGAAGACTTTCATGGGTTAAAAGTGCTATATAAATCATCATAATCTACAGGATACA
The DNA here is from genome assembly GCF_019703515.2 of Myxocyprinus asiaticus. Classification (NCBI taxonomy): domain Eukaryota; kingdom Metazoa; phylum Chordata; class Actinopteri; order Cypriniformes; family Catostomidae; genus Myxocyprinus; species Myxocyprinus asiaticus. Next base: position 25,887,610 of record NC_059379.1, read on the forward strand.
TCTGAATAATATAGGCAATGCTGCATTTCTAAAGCTTTAATAGAAACAACAGAAGTGGCTCTAAGCAGTTCCATTAAGTTTAGAGTTTTCTCTTGTCTCAAATTACCATATTTCAGTGAAGGAATGCTACAATCCTCTGGAAATTAGCATACAGCCTGCTTTAATATTACATATACTGCACCATCGCCGGCTCTCACATAAGTCATTTCTCAAGACTGACCTGTAGCCTAGCAACCAACATTTCCCAAGGAAAATGATTAAAGCTACCTTCTTTACATTTTGAGCAGGAGCCTTTGATAGATTTCTGCCTTAGCCTGACACTTTGCCCAATGAATGTACCCTGCAGCACAAACATCTAACATGCGATGTAAAATATTAATTGTCAGCCTGCATTTGGCCTTTAGAAATTTTAATGGTGACTGCAGAAATAAAGGTGTGAAAACAGATGAGAGCTTCACGAGTATGGGCTGAGGTGTGGATCTGTGACAAGAGGATTGCAATGTGTGTAAATATTTGGTTTAATGTTGAAGGCATACATGACCAGGCAGAGGATTTACCTACAGACTCTGATTATTGTGTTACTGTACCTGAGGATTTGAATACTATTGTTTCCTATGATGGCATAAACTTCCTCCTAAGTAGACTACATTTAATGATTTTTATTATTTAAGAAATGCACATAACATATCAAACACTTGTTAGAAACTTACACTACCAGTCAAAACTTTTGAAACACGACTGAAATGTTTCTCATGATCTTAAAAATCTTTTTATCTGAAGGCGTATGCTTAAATGTTTGAATTTAGTTTTGTAGACAAAAATATAATTGTGCCACCATATTAATTTATTTCATTATAAAACTAAAATGTAATAAAAAAAATAAAAATAAAAAAAAACGTTTTTGAAATTGATGACTTGGACCAAATAATAAAGAAAAGCAGCCAATAAGTGCCCAACATAGATGGGAACTCCTTCAATACTGTTTTAAAAGCATCCCAGCGTGATACCTCAAGAAGTTGGTGAGAAAATGTCAAGAGTACATGTCTGCAAATTCTAGGCAAAGGGTGACTACTTTGAAGATGCTAAAATATAACAGAGTTTTGATTTATTTTGGATTTTGTTTAGTGACAACTTAATTCCCATAGTTCCATTTATGTTATTCCATAGTTTTGATGACTTTACTATTATTCTAAAATGTAATAATAATAATAATAATAATAAAAATAAAAATAAAAATAAAAATAAAAATAAAAACAAAAATAAATATTATAAAGAATGAATAAGTGTTTCAAAACTTTTGACAAGTAGTGTATCTCCAAATATTTACAGGATTTTCAAAGCATATTCCATGTATTGCCTGAGAATCAAACCTTGGTGTTGCTAATGCTAGTGCAATCTAACTTCATTTTTTGAACACAAGATTACTTTATTTAATTGTTAACTTGTTTTCGAACATTAAATCGTTCAAAAAGACTTTCTTTTTAATCAAACTTAGAACTTGTATTGCTTGTGAGCAAGACTAAAAACATGAAAAACAGAATAAAATCAGATATCAGCAAAAACAAAAAAAAAAAAAAAAAAAAAAAAAAAACACTAGTGGAACCAAAAAGATAATAGAAATTGACATACTCAGGTGAACTCTTTAAAACTGATTTGACAGCAGTCCTGACACTGTATTATGAGCTGTATGGTGACCAACATGATTAATTGCTTTCACCAGTTTGCCATTAATTTAATCATAGACAGCTGCCAATGTCTCTGAACACACACAAACTTGTTGATTTGGCTTCAGAGTCCAGCACCTCTGGATCACATTCTATCTCTTGTGTGACATTATTATCTCCCAAATGAATACCCAAAATTAATACAAAAGCAATTTGAGAAAAAAAATTAAAAAAAATAAAATAAATCTTATTTTCTTTTATAATAGTTTCAAAATAAACCAAAAAAGATTAGATCAGGATCTGATGAAAAAATAAGCTTCTGCAATAGATAGTTGGCAGCATTATTACTCTATTTTGAAATCATTACCATGATGACTTGGTCTACTGTATAAGAGTGCTTGCAAGGCAGCACTTACATTTAAAGACTGTTCCACATTTAAAGAAATACTCCGGTTCAATACAAGTTAAGCTCAATCGACAACATTTGTGGCAGAATGTTGATTACCACAAATATAAATTTAGACTTGTCCCTCCTTTTCTTAAAAAAAAAAAAAAAAAGCACAAATCTAGGTAACAGTGAAGCATTTAAAATGGAAGTGAATATCGCCAATCCGTAAACGTTAAAACACTCACTTTTTCAAAAGTATAGCCACAAGACATCAACAGTATGCAAGTAAACATGATTTTAGAGTAATAAAATCACTTACTAACCTTTTCTGTGTTAAGTTATAGCCAGTTTTACAACTTTGTTGCAATGACAATGTAATGCCAACAAACACTAAAACAACTGTAAAAATGACAAATTAAACAACTTTACAGCTCAACACATGTATGAGTTTTAACAGTAGAATACATGGAACTGCTTTTATAAAATTAGAAGCTTCACATTTCTGCCTTTAAACCCTCCAAAAATTCCTCCTATTCACTTCCATTGTAAGTGCCTCACTGTAACCTAGATTTTTGCTTTTTCTAAAGAAAAGGAAGGACGAGTCTTACAAACATCAATATTTGCCTCAGGTAATGCAAATCTAGTTTAAAATTTAAATGTTAAAAAGAGCAGAGTGCAGTTTTAACTGTTGTTGTGGAATGAATGCTAATTTATCAGATTCACTTTATGCAAAGACATCATAAGCAAATGGAGGAAAATGTTCCCATTCTATTTTGAGTATATCTTACATACATTTCGTACTGTATATATTTGTCTTACTTCCCTTATACACAAAAGAAATTAATATAAAAATCATAAGAGAAGCTGAGGCACAAGCAACGTTTCCCAGTGCCTTGTAATTGGATTTTGGATAGAATTATTGCTTTTCTCCACATATTCTGTTTCCCCATGGCCCTGTGTTTCATAGCTCAGTCTCTGCATGTGTTGTTACGTTTTCTCAGTAACAGATATAAGTGACCCAGGGGGCTTATCATGCCACTGCAGATTCACAGAAACACTGTGCTGAGCTATTGCACTTTAGACAGACACCGCACGTTTCTCTGGATGAGAGGTTTAGGCAAGATATTAGGAAAGGGAGATTCATAGACTGCCCCTTTAAAGGGATAGTTCACCCAAAAAAGAAAATTCTGTCATCACTTACTCACCCTCATATTGTTCTAATTCCTGATGAGTGTTTTGCATGAAACATAAGAGATGTGAGGTAGAATGACAGCCTTGGTCACAATTCACTATCATTGCATTTTATTTTATGTTTCCCCCTCTAATGAATGTGAATGGTGACTGAGGTGACTGTTATTCTGCCTGAATAAAATTATGAAACTGGAAAATGTATGCAAAGTGCTTTTAATAAAAACAGTATGGCACATCTTGTTTGTGCAACTGTATGCATTGGAACTGGCTTTTAATAATCATACTCATATTTTGATTAAAATAGTTTTATACCAACCAAATTCTGAAAAAGGTGCATTAGATAACACGTTTCTTAACATTGTGAGTATTTTGGTATAATTTGTTCCGAATATAATTTTGTAATCATGTAAGTAGGCATTCTCTATATTTGAAGGAGGAGTGCTACTCCAGCAAGGGTCAATTTGGATGGATTATCGTTGGTCTTCAGGTTGAATGTCCATACATAAGTAGGTCCATGCTGTCTGATCTTATAGACGGGACACTGGTACACATTCCATGTCTCCTGTTTGTCGACAGGAATGGCTTTAATGAATATCACAGGCATGGTGGGTGTGCAGCTCTTTCAGACGGGCATCCACAATTATTCCAGCCTACAAAACAAACATATTCTTTAGTTTATCATTATTTTCAAGTTTTTTTTTTGTTTTGTTTTTTTAAAGACAATTTAGACATTTAAGAAACCTTGAGATTACAGTAACACAATGGGTTTTTTCCAAAACCTAGTGAGCTGCCTTGCTGCGTCCTGCCTACCATAGGCAGCTGCCTTCTTTTGGAACAGACCAAATAATAACTTTAAAAAGAACTTTCATTATTAAATAATTAATAAACTTTTCATAAACTATTTTCAGCATATAATGTTGAGAAATAGTTAATGTGCATTTAAATAGTTACAAATGTCTTGAAACTTTAAGTCATATTTTCATACATATCCATATTTAAAATTACACAAAATGCATATATTTTAAGTGCTATATAGCAAAGTAATAACTTACAAGAGACCATGGGTTACAATGATTTTAAGGGTACTCTTATGGAGTATGAAGACACCAACAGATTGTTACACTTAGATAGTTACCAATAGTTGGTTAATTGATAATATTAAATGGAATAAATAACTCTTCCGCAAATTGATTTAGTTCATTATGCTAATTGAAGGCCCTTTACTGTTGCCCAGCAATGTAGCAACTTGCTACGTTACTGTACTATATGTTGTATGTTTATTGCCATATTACAATGGCTTCATACTTGGGCTTCCAAATACATTTTAGAGTCTTAACTATCCATTTTATAATGTGTGTTAATGATTTACTAATGAAAGTTATGATCAAGTGTTTCCGAGACCTTTGTATGTATGCAATTACATTTGTGTTGGTGGCAACAATATTACAAAATTAAGCATCTTGAAAGTAAAGTGCAGAAGCTTGCATTATCCTTCACAAAACTATTTGAGCAATTTTCTTGGCAGTGATTTAAGCAGTAATACCATGGTCTCCCTACACAAGGGAAAGTTAATGCAGTTAAAATTAGCTTGCATCACATCCTGCAGATATACTGAAGTGGGGCTGTTTCTTATGGATAGCTAATTAATCCTCTTCTGCTCCACACATGAAGCTGCCACTATCTCCCAGGTTGGCCTATTCGGTGACACCGTCGAGGACTTTGCCCAACAATTCTTGACGGTGAAGCAGCAGACGGAGGCTATCTGGCACATCCTGCCCCGGTGCGGCTCATGATCCCGCACCCCACCTGCTCGTCGCCAAGGGCGTCCCCCTGTGGTGACTGCACCGGCTCCGCCGCAGCCCGTCTCTTCGGCCCGGCCCCACAGAAAGCAGACGCCACCCATCTCATGGCCAGCCGCCAAGAACCCACAGAAGGGTTCGAAGCGCCCCTGAGGCGGGCGACCCAGGGACGACGAAACCCACCTTGGAGTTGGTAAGCAGATCACTCCATCCTCCGGTGGAGGGCCGGGAGAAGAATCTTTTGTTGCTTTTTCATTGAATTTCGCCACATGCCCAAGTGGCTGTGGTACCCAACAGTTCAGCAAAAGAGCGGTTTCCTCGTTCCCTGGGTCACATAACCGGTGTACAGGGTCATCATCACGACCACCGTCCACCTTTTCATCCTTGCAGGGTTGGCACTCCAGCGGTGGTCTCCCCGCCCCTGCGCGCCCAGCTGTGGCACAAATCTGCCCCCGATGTGACAGTTTCCATGGGTTGCGAGGACAGGCCTCTTCCTCCCCCATCCCAGGCTGTTCCGGGGGTGGTCACAAGGAGCCAAGTAAGTGTTTCGAAGTCCCTGGACTCATCACGGCCACAATATGGCATGACACCTCAGGCTCCGCCCCACCGTGAGGCCCCACCTGCCAGTACGTCCGATGAGATTGTCCCTTTGGTCCCCCTCGCTCGGAGCTTGGATGCGTGGCTTGCGCTTTCCAATCCGGACCGTCCGACTTGGCTTCGCGATTCAGTTCGCCAGGCGTCCGCTCAGGTTCAGCGGCATCCACTTCACCTCGGTGAAGGATGAAAACACTGCTACCTTGCACGCGGAGATCGCTACCCTCCTATGGAAGGATGCGATAGAGCCTGTCCCTCCGGCCGAGATGAAGAAGGGGTGTTACAGCCCCTACTTCATTGTACCGAAAAAAGGCGGAGGGTTTTGGCCAATCTTGGACCTGCGAGTATTGAACCGGGCTTTACACAGAATCCCATTCAAGATGCTGACACAAAAATGCATTCTGGCGAGCGTCCGGCATCAAGATTGGTTCGCGGCGGTAGACCTGAAGGACGCGTACTTCCACGTCTCCATTCTACCTCGACACAGACCCTTCCTGCGGTTTGCATTCGAGGGGCGGGCATATCAGTACAAGATCCTCCCTTTCGGTCTGTCCTTGTACCCTCGCGTCTTCACGAAGGTCGCAGAGGCAGCTCTTGCACCGTTAAGGGAGGTGGGCATTCGCGTTCTCGACGCAATCTCGACGATTGGCTAATCCTAGCTCACTCTCAGGATATGTTGTGTGCACTCAAGGACCTGGTGCTCTCGCACCTCAACTGACTAGGTCTTCAGGTCAACTGGGAAAAGAGCGAGCTCCTCCCGGTTCAGAGCATCTCTTTTCTCAGTTTGGAGTTGGACTCAGTCTCATTGACAGCATGTCTTACGAACGAGCGTGCACTGTCGGTGCTGACCTGTTTGAAGGCATTCAAACAGAAAACAGTGGTTCCACTGAAACTCTTTCAGAGGCTCCTGGGGCATATGGCATCCTCAGCGGTGGCCACTCCGCTCGGGTTGATGCATATGAGACCGCTTCAGCACTGGTTTCAGACTCAAGTCCAGAGATGGGCATGGCGCCGCGGGATACATCGCGTGGTCATCACGCCAATCTGTCACCACCTCTTCAGACATTGGACCGACCTCGCGTTTCTATGGGCAGGCGTTCCCCTAGAGCAGGTCTCCAGGTGCATCGTGTTCATGACAGACACCTCCAAGACGGGCTGGGGTGCTGTTTGCAACGGGCATGCAGCCGCCGGCTTATGGACGGGCCCGCAGCTGCGTTGGCACACCAACTGCCTTGAGATTCTGGCAATTCTGCTCGCCCTGCGGAGGTTCTGGCCGTTGATCCAGGGCATGAACGTGTTAGTTTGGACAGACAACACGGCAACGGTAGCATATTTCAACCGTCAAGGTGGTCTGCGCTCCTGTTGTATGTCACAACTCATCTGCCATCTCCTCCTCTGGAGTCAGCAGCACCTCAAGTCACTGCGAGCCACTCACATCCCGGGCGACCTCAACACTGCAGTGGAGGTGCTGTCACAGCAGGTTACCCTCAGGGGAGAGTGGAGACTCCACCCTCAGGTGGTCCAGCTGATTTGGAGTCGATTCAGACAGGCACAGGTAGACCTGTTCGCCTCCCAAGAATCCTCCCACTGCCCACTCTGGTAGGCCCTGACCGAGGCACCTCTCGATATAGATGCGCTGGCACACAGCTGGCCCCCTGGACTGCACAAATGTGCGTTTCCCCCAGTGAGCCTACTTGCACAGACCCTGTGCAAGGTCAGGGAGGATGAGGAGCAGGTCATCCTGGTAGCACCCTACTGGCCCACCCAGACGTGGCTCTCGGACCTCACGCTCCTCGCGACAGTCCCCCCTGGCGAATTCCCCTGAGGAATGACCTTCTAATGACACCCCCCCGACTAGACCTGGTCGGCCCAGTCGGTTAATCCCCCTTTTTTTTGGGGAGTGAAAAAAAAGGGGGATAAGAGGCCACGACTGGGCTAGTCCGTCTCTATCTTTTGGGTAGTTGACTTGTCCCAAAGGGCTGTTAGACACTTATAACAGTGTTGGGGGAGGTTATGTGTCGGCCTGGTGCGCTGGCTACGAGGCACACAGTGGTCTGCCCGTCACACACCACCAGTTCACGTAACACAGTTCAGCCAGTTGCGGCGTTTTGTATAGGGACCCCTAGTGTCACTACATCGACACAACGTTGAGTGAGTGACAGATAGGGAATGTCCTGGTTACTTTCGTAACCTCCGTTCTCTGATGGAGGGAACGAGACGTTGTGTCCCTCCTGCTACAACGCTGAACTACCCACTGAAATGGCCGGGACCTTGTCTCGGCTCCTCAGCATAAAACCTAAATGAGTGGTTGCATGCCAGCTCCTTTTATACCCGTACGTCCGGGGGAGTGGTATGCAAATACCACTCGGCAATTTTCATTGGCCTTTTATCAAAGACCAGAGGTGTCTCGGGCTCCCAAGAGTGACCCCTAGTGTCACTACATCGACACAACGTCTAGTTCCCTCCATCAGGAAATGTAGGTTACGCAAGTAACCGGGACGTTATGTATATAGGTCAGTATGTATTCCTCTGTCTTTGATGTCCGCTCAACACGTGGCAAATCTCACTCATATAAATGAGGGCGCTATCATAAATCTCTTCATCTTTGACAGCTGTTCAAGCCTGTTCTTCAGGTAGTTCTGCTTATATGTGTGGAAATAAGCCCCTAACATTCATCACCATATGATAACTATAGTAGAGATAATCTAAGAATAATTGTTATGTATATAGGTCAGCGTGTATTTCTCTGTCTTTGATGTCCGCTCAATACGTGGCAAATCTCACTCATATAAATGAGGGCACTATCATCAATCTCTCCATCTTTGACAGCTGTGCAAGCCTGTTCTTCAGGTAGCTCTGCTTATATGAGCTTTCACACTTGAATAAGTTGTGGAATAGCTTTCCCCAAAGGGCAAAAGGCATCCTGAATCTGTGACTAAGTCCATCTAAGTTATGTATGGGGGAAAACAGCCGAGCAGGTACAGTGATTAAAATCTGTGTATGTGTAATGTGTAATTAAAACTCATTTTTTGAGACATTCCCTGAAAGCTGCATGCATTTACATTCATTAGAGACCTAATAGTGCAAACAGAAGTTGTATGAATTGAGGGTCTATGGAAGTGACTGAGATTGTGTTTGTTTGAGCATTCCTGTGTGTGGGAATGTTAAACTGTTGTGACAAGTCTCAAAAGCAATCAGATTCAATTAATTTAACCAACTAAATTGGCAAATTAACACCCCCCCCCCCCCCCCCCCAATTAATGCTAATTAATATCCACCTTTTTTCAGTAATGAAATAAGTTTTGAATAAATTTTAAGAATTTCAAGTATGCTGGTGTGCCTCTATGCTATGTACTGTACCCTGGCTTTCACTAGATGTTTCTCCACAATACTGATCAAGAACTGTTATTTACAGATAAACAATTCTCAGACAGAACAAACATCCTGCCTCTTACCCAGGGACTACAAACATAATGTTTTTTATTTTGGTTTGTTCTGTGCAAAAAACAGTATTTTCGTTTTGGTTCAGAAATTCCGCAGTCTCCTTTCTAAATGGTAACCGGTTAGAACAAAATAAAAGAACAGTTAATTACAATCTTTTTAAAGTACTCTGCTCTAAGGGGTGGGTGAAATACCAATGCAGTGTTGCCAGATCTTGCAAGATAAACAAGCTAAAAAAAAAGCCACTTGCCTCACCAAAATAAGCGAAAATAAGCCATACAATATTTTTCCTGTGTGGTGCATTTATCAGAATAGAAATCATTACAACCATACGGTGAATCCAAGTATAATTTAATTTACAGATCTGTCAAAACCCAGCAGCATCAAACCTGTATTAATGCATCATATCTAACAAAAATTCAGTCAGAACAACTGAGAAATATACTTTTTACCTCTAAAAATTATTATTTATTTATTTTGATTTATTTATTTTTTTTGTATCTGGATTAGCCATGCATATACAGTATATGTAGTAATTATACATAGTTGTTAAAAAGATCTTAATTCACAGAATGCGATATCCACGGGCAACGGGCAATTAGGCAAAGCAATGTGTGATGCAGCAGTTTCCTTCAGGATCAAAGCACATTTAATTTTTGTCATGCAACATTAAGTGTAATTAAATGTAATCCCCAAAATTTACTGTGATAAACCCTTTGGCCTTTGGTTTCATGAAAAAAAATATTGGAAAGAAAATAACTGGCTATAACCAGTTACCAGCATTTAAAAATAAAGTTTTCACTCCGGAACAATTGAAAATGTCTTAGTTCCCATTTTTGGTTACATTCTGCAAAAAATGTTGTTCATTTTAGGTTTTCATTTTCATTCCTTGAACCATTTTTAGAACCTGCTCTTACCTGTAGTGCTGGGGAGTGACTATAAGTAGTTATGCTATCACCTAAAAGGTGAAGTTTTTAATTTGTACTCCACTATATCAAATGGAATTGTAAAAGTAATGACTTTCCCCAAGTTTTCCCCAAACTTACGCCATTAATTGATCCAAAGTTGATACTGTATGTTGTAGGGTTGCAAGGTATACCAGTGCTACAGTAGTATTGTGATACTAAAGCTTCAAAATACTGGTGGTGCCACAGTACTTTTTAAATGGTAGTACTGTAAGTTATGTTGTAAGTGTGGAAGTAAATATTAGTTTAGCTAAAACTTTCATTTGAATCAGACCTTTAAAGTAGTCTTTTCGAGTGGCATCCCCTTCACATAGTGCCCTTTAAGAGCGCAAAATGCTGTTTAGAATTTGCTCCTTATATTGCTTTGTTTATTTTTTCAATGTGTGGTTTTCCCATGCTTCAAACACACACGTGTGAATCCCAGCATGTTAATTTGGCGGTCATGTTTCCTAATGGATAATATGGATTTAAATAAAACTTTGGAGAGTGAGAAGCTTTTTAAAAAACACAATTCACCTAGTGATATTTGGAATTATTTTGGGTTTTGGCTGATGAGACTGGAAAAACCCATCTGCCGTGAATGTCTACAAAGATTTCAAGCCAAAGGGGGGGAAACGCTAGCAACCTTATTAAACACATTTGGACACATCCCACTGCCTCTGCGGAATGGTATGGTGCCACTTCATTTAACCTAAATGGTTTATATTAACATTTACAGATTTACTGTTACTCTGAAAAACTGAACATTGTACTCATTTTTTTTTTTTTTCCAATTACAAATGCAAATTATGAGTGGCACCAATGGTTTCTACCATCAACCCAAACTTGTGATGCTTTTGGGAAACACAGACCAGATCGGTTTGATTACGCCCCTGAGCCTTGCGATCAAGCCGGTGTGTGTGTAATCTGCATTCCTGCTGCTGTTTATCAGGAGAGAGGGGCTAAAGCGGTTGTAATAAAGAAACAGCAGCTCAAAACAGTCTTTTCAACATTACATCTTTATATGTTACCAATATTCAAATAATCACTGAAATAATGGAATAAAAGTTTAAAAATGTTGCCGTTTGAACTGGCTCTTTTGATGCGGCAATTTTTATTTTTATTTTTTTTTACATTAAACTATGAATTAGGTAACAAGTTAGTCAATTTGAGTCTTCTCCCTGTTCATCCATTAGTTATTTTCACCACTTTTGGAGCTACATGTGGAATGGCTAGTTTTTAGGACCCACTGTGACAAACTGTATAAAGAATTAACACTCTATCATGTGGTATAGTGATACTACTTGGTATCATGATACTTTAGCTGGTATAGTATTGAAAGATATGATTATGGTCAGGGGCAGACTGGGAAGAGAAATCGGCCCTGGATTTTACATAGAAACCGAAAAGGTTGTTGAGCGGCACAAACATATGGTTTAGAAAGTTTGTGTCGACGTGCCCAGTGTAGACAGTCTCAAACCATTGCATCGTATCAGCGGACACGCCCGGTGTAAACAGTGTGTCAGCACCATAAATTATCAAACAGACTTGACATTATATATATTAATGAATGGAACTGTTTACCTATGTTTTTAATCCGTAGAAGTGTTTTAACTTCCCCATACTTCAATAACAATTCTTTAGCAAAGCTTCAATTGTTTTATGACTGGTTCATAAGCAATCACGCTGATACGAGTCAACAAAACATGTAATCCATGCTGAAATACGCTGAAGAAACATCCACATGACACACACACATAGTCCAAAGCACAATGAAGATTCAGCCCAGATGCGCATCCAATTTCCAGTATCATCCTGCACTGAAATGCACATAACTGGAAACACATCAAAACTGTAAAAGATGTCCATCTAGTGCGTGTTTGCATACACCAACAATTAAAAATAGCGCAGATGGGTGGTGTTCAGGAATAGTTAGGCCACACCAGGCCTGTTTGTCCTGCTCTCTCTCTCTCTGAGTACAAACTGAGCCCCATTGGGTGGGGCCAAGGGTGCGATGATGTAAAGTAGGTGTTGATTTTGTTGCTGTAGAGGCGGTCATGAATTTATGAGTTCCTTTTGTGACATCACAATTTGATGAAAGTAGAGAATGAGGAGTTTTGGCAGTTTGGTTTCAATAATTGCTTTTTTTGCATTGGAGATTAAGTTTTGAGTTCTGAAATTCACAGTATGTTTTTATAATAGAAAGACCTCTTATTTGTCAAAATATCAAGGAAAATTGTATTCTTCATGACATGACCTCTTTAAAATACTTTGCAATACTTTATATTAAAACGCTTTGTATAGGCAAAATACTCTAAATAGGCTACATAAAAATGCCACTGTTTTTTTGCAAGCAAATGTGTTGTGGTGTGCAGTGTTTTTGACTGCTTTTGGACTATAAATTGCAAAAAGAAAAAAAAAAAAGAAAAGAAAAAAAAAAGTGACTTCAATTCCAGAAAAAATAGAGCATTTTGTCATAAATAATGACACACATCACCTTTAACTACATTTTTTAGTAGCATGACAGTAGTTCAGCTGTTGTAAGAACTACTACAAGCTACTTTTCTTTAAGTAAAATATTTAGTTAAATGCTGCTGTTCATCACTGTTTTCGACTCAACTTTTGACATTATATATAAAAAAATAAAAAATAAATTCTAGTTTTATTGGTTGCATTTAGAGTAATACAAGCTACAAGTTCATTTCAAAGTATCTTCTACATCACAGCTTACCTGTGTATCCCACCGTGCTCCTCCATGAACAGCCCGTGGATGTAAGCGCCCTCCCTTGGTTGGGAGCTAAACTCCTCGCGGTTCTTCTTGGTGACTTCACACTGCAGGCACATCTTGTCCAGGGGCCAATCGTTGAGGCGGGCCATGGACTGCATGATGGCCGTGAGGAAAGACTGGGGGTTGAAGCAGCCGGTCAGCCAAAAAGCAGAGGGAAAAGTAAAATCAGAGTTTCAGGTTTCTAGATCCTTGATGCGGTTGAGGAGGTCTGTAAACAACAGGGTCAGGCCTGACATGGAGGGATAGGCATGTTTTGTCCAGAAGTCAGGCACTTGGTCCAGGTAGGTGCCGTTTTGTAAATTCTCCATGTCATTGGTCATTGTGAGCTCACCCTTTGAGATAATGGTACACAGCCTGAGGTTAGGATCAGGTGTTGAATGATACTCACCTTCACATTTAATTTTTCTGAATGAAACTTTTTCAAATTAATATATAGTTATGTACAGTTTTGTATGTATATATAGAGGATGTATGGGTGGGTGGGTGGATGGATGGATGGATGGATGGATGGATCTTTATATTGTGTGTGATGGCACTGATTTTCAGGTTTTGGAGAAAAATCTGAATAATCCTTGCTAACATAACAATGAGTTAGCAGTCAATGAACTTTAAATTTAATTAAAAAAAATAAAAAAATAAAAAGATTGTTGGATTGATCTGATTTAGTAATGACACATAATGTAAAAATCCTAATGTAAAAATCTTTAATAATTAACATTTTCCAATAGAGATGTGCTCCCTTGTCAGTGCCATTCTTCACTCTACCACTCTAAAGGCTGTGAATAAACATGACTTGTATTCATGTTGTGTCACATAACCACACAGCAAAGAGCTAACTTATTTCAATAAGTAATAAATACTCCACATAGCAATGAAAATCATTCCTCCCTGCTGAATCTCTGCTCGATCAAAACACCTTCTGCCAAGGCCGAAATCCTTCATTAGTAAATAGTTGCCATTTCTTTATAAGGTTAACATAATTCAAGGATATAATACATTTAAAGAAAAGTTTAAAAAGAGCAGCACATTCCCTTGGCTGCATGCTTGTGATTTCATTTAATCTGTAACCAAGGACCAGGTTAGACAGACAATGACCAGGTGTGCAAAGAAAGCAATAACTACTCTGTACTTGAATATCAGATTTTAATGTTGTGGCATAAAAATCAGTAAAGAGGCAGTGAGATAGGCATTTGCTACTGTAGACACAAGGTTTTTGGAGGCACAGATGGAATAAAACACAGTATAACAGCTTATTTAAAGGAACAGTTCACCCAAAAATAAAAATGTACATATAATGAAAGTGAATAGGGACTGGTTCTGTCAAGCTCCAAAATGACAAAATGTATCATAAAAGTTGTCTAAACAACTTTTAAATGTTCAGAAGCCACGTTAGGTTTGTGTGACACCTTTCAACACTGGACGTGTCCGTTGACGGGACATGAAGCGACACGACGCAACGGCTTGAGGCTGTCTACACTGAAAGCTTTGAAGTGAACATTATAAATGACACGCAGACAGCATGGACCAATCAGCTATGAGCTTGAGTAAAAAGTCACTGGAGGAGCTCTGCTGCATGTCAGCAATAGAATGGGGCATCAGTTTACTGTCAGTGCTACGTGACGCACTGGAAAAAAACACTTCGAATGTAGACAGTGTCATTGATAAGAATGGTAAAGGTATGCTTTTGATGCAACACGACACGCCAATTGCGTCCAGTGTAGACAGGGTGTGAGGAACGGACTGAAATTTAATGAATCTTCCCCTCTGCCGAAACTCTGAAATGGACTGCAAAAGTTGTATGCAGAGTTGGGGAGTAACGAAATACATGTAACGGGATTATGTATTTAAAATACAAAATATAAGTAACTGTATTCCACTACAGTTACAATTTAAATCATTGTTAATTAGAATACAGTTACATTCATAATGTATTTTGATTACCGAAGAGATTACTTTGCATTTTATTGTCATTTGTTTCATTTAATATTTAGTCCTTTCAGATGGAAAACATTTATACATATAAATGACGCGATCCAAAGAGCCTTTGAGCAGCGATGAAACACTTATGATGTGTTACATTCATACGAGCAGACAGATAAGTATGTCTGAAGTAAGTTTGGAGCAGAAGAACTGTCAGCTTTACGCTAAGCTAAAATGCTATTTCTAGCCATTTTACATGCACGTTACCAGGCACGATCATATTTTTTTATCAAGAAAATTCACGTTAGATCATAATTTTTTTTTCTAGTAAGACCTTTGATATTAGGGCAAAAATAATATTCTTGATGACAATTTTTTTATTGTTTTCCTGTAATAATATCTAAAAATCCTTAAAACAAGATCAGTTTGATTTATCTTGTTTTAGAAACAACACTGCATAAGATATTTAGGTTTTTCAGAGAATGTATTTTTAACATGTGTATTTTGTCTTACTGTACTGGCAGAGTTTTTATAGTCAAAACAAGTGAAAAAATCTACCAGTAATGAAGAAGTAATCCAAAATGTTTAGAATACTTTATTGACCTTGAGTAATCTAATGGAATACATTATAAATTACATTTTACAGCATGTATTCTGTAATCTGTAGTGGAATACATTTCAAAAGTAACCCTCCCAACCCTGGTTGTATGGACTATAAAAAACAAAAATCAATACAATTTGACGCCATTTGATGCTAACGGTACCCGCATGTCTCGTGACCAAATATCACAGACATCAAACCTCACGCAATGTGTCTAATGGAGGAGGGGAGGGGAAGATTATCAGTGAATAACAACATACATATTGGTCTGTTCATCAGAGCTATTGTATGGCTTTAGAAGACTTTCAATAGCATGCATGACATATCTGGATCACTTTTATGATACGTTCATAGTGCTTTTTAGTCTTTTAAGACCTTGACAGCCCCAGTCCTAATTTACTTTCATCAAAGGAAAACGAGTGGCCAGGATATTCTTTAAAAAAAAATGAAGTCACCTTTTGTGTTCCATGGAAGAAAGAAAGCTATACGGGTTTGAAATTACATGAACTATTCCTTTAAAGGTGGTTATATGTGTATGTGTGTGTGTGTGTGTGTGTGTGTGTGTGTGTGTGAGAGAGAGAGAGAGAGAGAGAGAGAGAGAGAGAGAGAGAGAGAGAGAGAGAAAGAAAGAAAAGGAGTCCTAACCTTTAAGCCCAGACTGAGCTCTTTTAGAGAGCATTTGATCTCTTGTGTCAGGATATTCATGCGCTCGCACTCCTGGAACGCCAAAACAATATATGGGGTCCTCTCCTCCACCTTTCCCATCAGCTCCGCCATATTAAAATCTTCCGGAAACTTCTCAAGAATCTCATCAAGCACTTCTTTCACCTGGACACACAAAACAGGAAATGTGAGTTCACGCTTTTCCTAAAAACTGTTGTGATAAAGAAGACTTGGAATGTGAAATTGGCAATGAAAACCCAACTGGGTGTGGGTTATTTAATCATGACCCTCTCAGTAGATCTATTTGTCTGTGTCAGTTACATGAGCAGTTTAATGCAAAGCGGTCATTGCTTACAAATCCCAATCTCTTAACTAAAAAAGGTCAGCTGTCATAACACATTCAAGCACACTTATAGAGCTCCCATATCTAATCTTTTAAATGTCAGAGGCTCCCAAACCAGCCAACTGCTGGGAAATTAGCTCACTGTAACCTCTTCGGGCATGAGGGGGCTTCCAGTGTCTGTCTCAAGACATGACAACATGATTATCCTGACCCTTTTCACAGAGCTCCACAGAGTCCCTTACTATACACAGCACACATTCGCTCTCTGTTGGTTTAATGAGGTTAAATGTAACATTGATACTCTAAGCTTAAATTTAAGTCAGTTGCAGATGTGGTCCTCCTCATCTGGGTTAAGTTTGTATCAAAGTATAGTGCATAGGGTTGTGGCAATGGGGTGTGGCCGAGCAATGTCTGTGGAGAGCAAGGCTGAGAGAGTGAGTGCGGTAAGGTTTGACACCTGTGGGAAATCACCTCTAACAGCTGTTTTGTGTTTGCAGTGAGAGGGCAGAGGGATTTAATAGGGCAATCCAGGCAGCTGGAGGAGAGAGAGAAAGAGATGCATGCAGCAGGAATTATGTGCAACTTTCATGTTGCTGAAAAGCATATATTTGTGTGTCAAATAAATTTACATTATATTGTTTGCCCGGCTCTCGCTTCCTCTTTCATAAAAAGTGTCATGAACCTGTTACAGTGGTGCCAAAACCCGGGAATCGAAGGAGGAAGAAACACTGTCATGGAGTCCTCGCTGCTGGTCGAAGTAGTCAAGACCCTCGCTGGCATACACCAAGCCCAACATCAGGCTCTGCTTGAGCTACGTGTAGAACAGGAGCAGCAGTTCCAGGAGCTGTTCAAGGCTCAAGCAGAGGACCAGCAGGTGCTATGGAGCTTTGTACACCAGGAGGAGTCTTCAGCCGCAACTCCAGACACACTTATGGCCATGACGCACGTTGCGTTGTCCAAGATGGGACCTCAGGATGACCCGGAGGCTTTCATTGTACTCTTTGAGCAGGTGGCCGAAGCATGGAAATGGCCGAGCACCCACTGGGCGGTCTGCCTACTGCCGCTGTTGTCCGGGGAAGCCCAACTCGTGGTCCATCAACTGCCGGCCAAGAATCTCCTGGTGTATGAGGATCTGAAAAGAACCATCTTGCAGTGGGTCGGCCGTAGCCCGGAGCAGCATCGCCAGTGCTTCTGGTCACTGACATCCGTTTGCCTTCCCCTGACACCTCCATGATGCCTGCCGAGGGTGGATGCTGGCTGAAGATCGCGACGCCGAGTAGCTGCTCGATCTGATTGTACTGGAGCAGTTCATTGCCTGGCTACTGGAAGGGACAGAGGAGTGGGCATTGCTGGCGAGACAGTCCAGCTAGCTGAGGACCATATGATGGCATATCTGGGTTCCGGCGAGCCCTCTTCTTTCTTTCTCTCTCTCTCATCCCTCCCCCTCCCCCTCATCCCATTCCTGTTCCCTGGAAATGGGGAATTCCTTTACCAAAATCCATTCCATGGTCCTGTAGATCGTTCATCCCGCTGGCCAGTCTGTTGGAGCTGCAGGGAACCTGGGCATTTCTGTGACCGATGCCCCACGATGGAGGTGGAGACATCGGTCTGGGTCCCCCACACACCACAGGCCACCCCCGATCGAGCAGGTGTGTACCGGATACCTGTGAGTATAAAGGGGGGTACATAGCAAGCCTTGGTGGATTCAGTTGTAATCAAACCTCCATTCACCAAAGCTTGATACAATCCGAGGCTTTGGATACAAGTCGGCGTGTGAAAGTTAGATGTGTGTGCACGGGGTTATTCACGATTACCCATTAGTGATGGTCATCATTCAATTTCGGGGATAAAAGCATAGTGTCGAGGCTGCGGTTAGTCCCCACCTCACCCATCCACTAATCTTGGTTACGAATTGGCTGGCATTTACCACTTTATTGAGGGAAATTTTTGTGGATGGGTAATATAACAAAGTGTCTCGGTGTGTGGTTTGCGATTCGCTGGCTGGGGAGGCAGAGCCAGGGTAGTCTTTGTCAGCTCAGCATCAGGATGACGTAAGGGAGGAGGAAGTCTCGGCTTCCCCCTCCCGAGTGGGGATTCCGAAAGAAATCCTCACTGATCAAGGCACAACATTTATGTCACACATATTACACGAACTGTATGAATTATTGGGGATTAAATCGATTCGGACCAGCGTTTATCACCCCCAAACAGATGGCTTGGTTGAACGATTTAATCAGACACTAAAAAATATGATTCGTAAGTACGTGCACGAAGACGCTCGAAACTGGGACAAGTGGCTTGAGCCGCTATTTTTGCAGTTCGAGAGGTCCCGCAAGCCTCCATGGGGTTCTCCCCATTTGGATTATTGTACGGGCATTGACTGTGCGGTGTGCTTGATGTCCAATGGAAAAATTGGGAGGAGGGAACTTCAAATAGCAAAAACTAAATTCAGTACATTCTTGACCTGAGAGCAGAACTCCACACACTGGGGCAATTAACACAGGAGAATTTGCTCCAGGCACAAGAACGTCAAAGCCGGCTGTATAATGGGGTGCTCGGCTATGGAAATTTGCACCGAGAGATAAAGTTCTTGTATTACTCCCCACATTGAGCTCTAAATTACTCGCCAATTGTCAAGGACCCTTTGAGGTCACACGGCGAGTCGATTATAAGGTTAAATGAATGGATAGAGGTAGTCCCTGTGACTTTGACTATGGTGGTTCCGGAGAGGGAGGAGCTTGGACCAGAGGTGAACTTAAAAGCTACCGATCGAGTCACCCCAGTCACTTGCAGAGACCACACCTCACCGTCACAAGTCACGGAGGTTGCCATGTTGCAAAGAGAATTCTCTCATGGACAGAATCTTCAGGCCGCACACCACTTACACCACTGTCTACCTGGATGACATCATTATATACAGTAATGATTGGAAGTGGCACCTGCAGCATCTGAAGGCTGCCCTGAAGTCGTTGAGATGAGAAGGACTCACAGCAAATCCTAAGAAGTGTGCAGTTGGATGGGTGGAAGTTCGGTATCTGCGTTTCCATTTGGGTATGGACAGGTGCGGCCCCAAATTGATAAGACAGCAGCGAATGCAGTCTGCCTGAGACCTAAGACCAAAAAGGAGGTGAGACAGTTCCTGGGACTGGCTGGCTATTATCATATGTTTGTGCAAAATTATTTGACCGTCACCAGCCCGCTGACTGATCTGACTAAAAAGAGGGCACCAGATCTGGTCCACTGGATGGAGCCATGTCAACAGGCATTCACGCCTGTGTGAATGAAAGCTGCACTTTGCGGTGGGCAATTATTACACTCTCCTGACTTCTCTATCCCTTTTATCTTGCAGACGGATGAATCAGACAGGGTTGGGAGTGGTACTGTCCCAGATGGTGGAGGGGGAGGAAAGCCCCGACTAAGTACAGCGCTGTCGAGAAGGAGTGTTTGGCCATCAAGTGGGTGGTCCTCACCCTCTGGTACTATCTATGTTGAGACGTGCTTTCACCCTCTGTTCGGACCACGCCCCACTCCAGTGGCTTCATCGCTTGAAGGATACCAACATGCAGATCACCCGTTTGTATCTAGCTCTCCAGCCTTTTAAGTTAGATGTGGTCCACAGGCCGGGGGCGCAGATGGCTGTGGCAGATTTCCTCTCCAGGAATGGGGGGGGGGGAGTGAGTGACAGGTCAGATTGCTCCCCGGCCTGAGTAGGGCGATGGGGGTATGTGATGATGGGGGCATGGCCGAGCGACATCTGTGGAGAGCGAGGCTGAGAGAGTGAGTGCGGTAAGGTTTGACACCTGTGGGAAATCACCTTGTGTTTGCAGTGAGAGTGCAGAGGGATTTAATAGGGCAATCCAAACTGCCGGAGGAGAAAGAGAAAGAGACACGCAGCAGGAATCATGTGTGTCTTTCATGTTGCTGAAAAGCATATATTTGTTTGTCAAATAAATTTACATTGGATTGTGGGCTCAGCTTTCGCTTCCTCTTTCATAAGAGGTCACGAACATGTCAAAAGGGTCAAACCAGATAAATACTGACCTGAAACAAAACACCACAGTATACTCATTTGCAATTTAAGCCATATTGGTTTTCAAAACGACCCCCTATATTAAAACAACAACAACAACAACATAGAAATAATGAAAACAGAAGAAACAAATCTACAGAATGTCATACTGAGAGACTCATTCACCAATAATCAATATAATGAAGCAAGGTAATCAATATAATGATGCAAGGTATAAACCTATTAATTATTTTTCATTTAAACTTTTTAATATTTTTAACAATGCATTGCTTGTAATGTACTGTCATGAGAGGGGTTGTATAAAAACAGATTAAATCAAGCTTGATATGACCCATGCGATTTACAACAGATATCATATGAAAATCTAATAAGTCAGCTGTGTTTGCTAAGGCATTATGCATTATATTGCATATAGTTAAGGATTTTTCAAAACTCCTTAACCTCATTTTTAACTTGTACTGTTTGTGCTACAAACATGATACCACAAATCATGTGGCTTGTTGTGCAGAAATGTGCAGACTGTTGGACAATGGACCCTTTTCACAGACTATGATGAAGCGTTTCTTTTGTTGCAGTGTAAATCTAACAATTTTTAATTTTAAATTAATTCAAATTTAATTCAAATTTTAATTTAAATGATTTGAAAAATGTAGGCGGCGGTGTATTAGCGATATGCGCGACAATCTTGTTATTGGCGCTCACGTTTGCCAGAGCGAACACATCATTGTTGGTGTGTGTGTGTTTGTGTCCTCCACCTTGTAAATGCGATGCCAATGTTAACTCTTGTTTTACTCAGTTCTCTGTCTCTATGGCTTTTAGCAAGTCTTCAAATTTTGGCTTTAACATCTGTAGATGAAGCAAAATGTATTTTCCTCTCTACAATTCAGCCATGGTTGTTCATATTCTCCCAGCTGAACAGCTAGTTCAAGTAGCCACGGCCAAAACTCACTCTATAGGCTAAGCTAGAAAGGGATGGGTGGAGCTTAGCAGGCCACTCAAAATATAAACAACAATGTTTTGATAGTGCCTGAGAGGCTCAGTGTTTGTACTTTTGGGGGCGGTAAACCCCTTAATGGCGTACTTATGGTTGTCAATGAACAATAAACTGGGATAGTTGAACATATTAAGACATCAAAAAAGCTACACACTTCACCTTTAAAGAAAGTATCCTAGGCTGAATACCAGATACTCTCTCTTAAATGTATTTAGTATTGTATTCCAATACATCACATAAAAAAGTAACATATTCAGAACAGTTTTAGAATACATATTTATAAAGGCAAGGCAGAATTATCTGTGATATTTTCTGAAATGCCACATCTCTTTATTAACATCTAAGTGAATCTAAATAGCTAGTTAGCTATTTATTAGCAAATTTCACGAACTAAGCTCTACCTTGAGATGTCTCTTTAAGTTAGATGTGGAGTTAGACGCTGATGTTTTTCTTTAAGGAGACAGTTTGCAGTCAACAACAATATCTTCTCCACTTTAGAACATATAAGAAAATGCTGCCTGTACCTTCAAGAGCCAAAATCTCCTTGCTGTGACACTGAAGCTATCAAACAGGGTTGTCTGATAATGTTCAGAGTGCCATTTTTAACTATTTTTTACATTTTAGTCTTCTTCTTAACCCATTATTTGATTGGACTGACAAAAATGTATACATTTTGACACAGTTGGATTAGATGATAACTGGATGCCACTTGCAGAAATTAAAAATGCAACATAGTGAGGTCGTGTGACAATGTAGTATATGAATGATTTTTACTAGGCTTGCTTCCATATGAAGGCCTGTTTATTCTTTGATTTTCTATTTCTTTTATTACTGAAACCTTTATTTTTGGATGATTTTAATTATTTTACTCCTTTGATTTCAATTTTCAGTTTCCAATTTGTTTATTTTTAATTTGTTTGGTTAAAAATTTAATTTAAGATAAATGTAAAAAAAAAATAAAAAAAAAAAAATATATATATATATATATATATATATATATATATATATATATATATATATATATATATATATATATATTTACAAAGCAATTACAATTGCGGGAAACAATAAATCTTTCTCGCAAATGTAATATTTGTGTAAAAATGTTGCCGGCTTTTTTGATACTGGTGCACAACACATTCCGGTGTGGTTGCCAGATATTCGATATACCCAATCTCATTATACATGAATAAAATGTTGTATTTTCATTATCTAGTCTAGTGTCTACCATTAAACCTTTTGGTGACAGCAGTCCATTTTTAAAGTATCCCAAAAACCACATACACACGAGATGCTGTAATTTTTACCCGCGACTGTGTTTTCAAATTAGCCCAATTTGGCATGAAAGCACTACCCTGGCAACACTGCAAACACTTCTGCATTGTTCAGAAAAACTGTTCAGAAAAACAATTAAGTTTCTCACTTGATTGACAGGATTTTTTTTTTTTTTTCTTTCTGCATTATTTGTGGTCATAATGAGAGAATAATTCTAAAAGTATTCTAACAAAATTTATAAAGTAACTGTAACGGGAGCTGAATACAGTATACTTCATTTTTGCATTCTGTTACATGTATTCCGTTACATCCCAACCCTGGGGAAGCGCCATTCATATTTTCTGATAATGTCAAAATCTAGTTCATACAATCATCATCCTTGGTGTCTCACAATACATAAAACATAACTGTCACATCGTACTGTGACCCAGATGTAAGTGTTTCTCACCCTTACAAACATTACTAACTATTTGGAAACGTCTGTTCAAGTGCTTTAACATTGAATGTAAATATCTCTGGTCCCTATCTGTCACTCACTTGAAGTTGTGTCTATGTAGTGACACTATGGGTCACTCTTGGGAGCCCCAAACACCTCTGCTTTTTGAAAAAAGGCCAATGGGAATTGGTGAGTGGAATTTGCATGCCACTCCCCCAGACATACGGGTATAAAAAGAGCTGGTATGCAACCACTCATTCAGATTTTCTCTTTGGAGCCGAGCGATTGCATTCAGTGCACTGAATTCAGTTCTCCCTACCGTTCACCTCAAACTGCTGGATTTTACGGCGCATTTCAGCGGCTTCCCCCTCTGCACCCGTGGAGTGCAGAGAATGCCCCTGGGCGCTTCGGCAGAGCAAAACAAAAGAGTATATTCTAAAAGAGTATATTTTCAATCCTAAAAGAGCACCACACACGGAACGTCTTTTTAAAGATGACTTTCCATTCGTGTGTTATTCCTGGTTGCGCTCATTATCTCTCCACTTCTGATGGCCACGATCGCTGTCTTACGTGTCTGGACGCTACCCACGCAGAGACATCGTTCGTGGATGGGTCTTGTCCTCATTGCGAGAACAAGACCATGGCAACATTGCGGTCGTGGCTTGCCTTCGTAAGAAAGCAAGCCACCCCAGCGGCTCCCCACCTCGGTCCTTCTACCTACGGGTATGAGGCCGCATCGGTTAGCACTGGGGACGATTTCGGGACTTCAGTTGGAGCACCTCCGCCGGGTAACCCCCCACGGACCTCCCATTCCTCAGCACACTCGCTTGCCCCGGTCGGGCTCTCGGATGAGACCGCCGGCTCGTCTCAGGGCAAGTTCGACCTCTTATTCGGGGTCCGGGAAGACAATGAGTTATCGAGCGCAGCATCGGAGAGCGGGCTCGTCCAGTCTGACGCGGAGGCTTCGGCTGGGCTTCCTCCTTCGGGTATGGTCGCCCAGTCTCAGGCCGACACGGAGATGACGGACATGCTTTCCCAGGCAGCCTCAAGCGTCGGGCTAGAGTGGAACCCTCAACTCTCCCCTGAACCCTCGCGGCTCGATGATTAGTTCCTGGGAGCAGAGCGCCGCTCACGGCCGCACCCTGCCCCGGTCCCTTTCTTCCCGGAAGTGCATGAGGAGCTGACAAGATCGTGGGGGGCACCATTTACTACCCAATACTGATCTTTCAGCTCCTCCGCTCTCACTACCCTCGATGGTGGGACGGCCAAGGGGTTTTCGGTGATCCCCCAGGTGGATAAGGCGCTCGCGGTGCACTTGTGCCTGCAGAGCAATGCCAACTGGTGTGGGCGCCCGAAGCTCCCGTCCAGGGCCTGTAGGTTTATGTCATCTCTGACGGCTAAGGCCTATGGTGCAGCTGGACAAGCCGCCTCTGCCCTGCATGCCATGGCTCTCCTGCAGGTACACCAAGCCAAGGTGTTAAAAGAGCTGCACGAGGAAAGTTCTGACCCGGGATTGATGCAGGAACTGCGCTCGGAGACCGACCTCGCTCTCCAGGCGACGAAGGTCACGGCATGGTCTCTCAGGCAGGCGATGTCCACACTGGTGGTCCAGGAGCGCCACCTTTGGCTCAACCTGGTCGAGATGAGAGAGGCTGACAAGGCACAGTTCCTTGACGCCCCCATTTTCCAGGTTGGCCTGTTCAGCGACACCGTCGAGGACTTTGACCAGCAGTTCTCGGTGGTGAAGCAGCAGATGGAGGCTATTCAACACATCCTGACCCGGCGCGGCTCAAGACCCCACACCCTGTCTGCTCGTCGCCAAGGGTGTCCTCCTGCAGCAACAGCACTGGCTCCGCCGCAGCCTGCCCCTGTGACCTGGCCCCGGCATGGAGCCCACCGCAGGAAGCAGATGCCACCCATCTCACAGCTGGCCGCAAAGAACCCAAGGAAGGTTTCGAAGCGCCTCTGAGATGGGCGACCCAGGGATGAGGAGACCCGCTTCTATGGAGCTGGAAGACAGACCACTCCATGCCCCGGTGGAGGGCCAGGAGGAGAATCTTTTGTTTCATTTTTTGCCGCATGCCCAAGAGGCTGCAGTACCCAAAACTTCAACAAAAGAATGGTTTTCTTGTTCCCTGGGTCACATGTCAGGTGCACACAGCCGTCGTCCCATTTCGGCAGGTTTGGTGCTCCAGCGGCAGACCCCCCACCCCTAGCTGTGGTTCCGATGGACTGCGGGGATGATATTCCTCCTCCCCCTTCTCGACCAATCTTATGGTGGGTGTCAGGAGCCAGGTAAGTGCTTCGATGTCTCTGGACTCAGCATGGCCATGGGGTTTGAGCCCCCTCGACGTGGTGCCTCAGGCTTCGCCCCACCGCGAGGCCCCACCTGACGGTACGTCAGACATGATTGTCCCCTTGGCCCCCCTCGCCCGGAGTTTGGATGCATGGCTCGCGCTCTCCAACCCGTCGCAATGGCTGACCCAGACCGTCTGCCTCGGCTACATGATTCAGTTCACCAGGCCTGATCCTGAGACCCCGACCGGGCTATGTGCCCAAGGTTCCCATGTCCCATTTTAGGGATCAGGGGGTGAACCTGCAAGCGCTGCCCCAGGAGGAGGCAGACCCAGCTTTGGCGTTGCTGTGTCCAGTGTGTGCCTTACGCATCTATTTGGACCGTACGCAGAGCTTTAGAAGCTCCGAGTAGCTCTTTGTCTGGTTTGGTGGACAGAGGAAAGGAAGCGCTGTCTCCAAACAGAGGATCACCCACTGGGTCGTTGACACCATCATGATGGCATATCACACTCAGGACGTGCCGTCCCCTGTGGGGTTACGAGCCCACTCTACTAAGAGTGTAGCGGCCTCCTGGGCCCTGACCAGTGGCACCTCTTTGGCAGACATCTGCAGAGCAGCGGGCTGGGCAACACCCAACACCTTTGCAAGGTTCTACAATCTCCGGGTTGAGCCGGTTTCATCCCATGTATTGTCAGGTATGAGCAGGTAAGTTCCGGGACAGTTGTCCAGGTGTACCGCTTGTGCATAGCGCCTTTCCCCTCCCTTGAGGTGAAGACGTGCGCTTTTGACCCCCAGTCGTGTTCACAAGCTGTGATCCCTGGATGAATTTCCTCCTTAGCCCTGTGGCAGACGAGTTTGCAGAGAAACTCGCTGCCAGACCAGTACATGTGCTAATTAGGCCCTGTACTGGGGTAGGTGCTCCACATGTGCTGGTTCCCCGTAGGTGACCCCATGTGATATCTTCCGCTAAATCGTTTCCCTGTCGGTTACTGCATCTTCCTTGGGCAGAGGCCCCTCTGCCCCCTGTCACCATGTTTGTAGAAATTCCTCCCCCCTTGGGTAGGACCTACCATGCGGCTTCTCCACATGACATACTTCCGACAAGACTCGGTAAGACCATGTGATGTATTTCCACTCAAAATATCCCCCTCTCCCTTCTCTGAGCGGGGTGTGGTCTCCGCGGTGTCTTCCCCTTGGGAGTGACACCCCCCCCCCAACGTAAGCATTTATGGCTCCCAGTCGGTTAACAAATTCCACTCTTTTTGGGGAGAAAAAAGAGGAAAAGAGGCCTCGGCTGGGCTAGCCTGTCCCTATTTGTTGGGCAGTCGACTTGTTCCCAAAGGACCGTTCGACACTCATAAGAGCGATGGGGGAGGTTATGTGACTGTCTGGTGCGCTGGCTACGAGGCACACAGCGGTCTGCCCGTCTCACACCGCCAGTCCATGTGACACAGTTCAGCTAGTTTTGGCATTTCGTATAGGGACCCCTAGTGTCACTACATCGACACAACGTCGAGTGAGTGACAGATAGGGAACAACCTGGTTACTTTTGTAACCTCCGTTCCCTGATGGAGGGTATGAGACATTGTGTTCCTCTTGCCACAACAATGAAGTACCCGCTGAAATGGCCGGGACCTTGTCTTGGCTCCTCAGCACAAAACCTAAATGAGTGGTTGCATACCAGCTCCTTTTATACCTGTATGTCCGGAATGGGACTGGAATGCAAATTCCACTCGCCAATTCCCCTTGGCCTTTTTTCAAAAAGCAGAGGTGTTTGAGGGTCCCAAGAGTGACCCCTAGTGTCACTACATCAACACAAAGTCTCATTCCCTCCATCAGGGAACGGAGGTTACGAAAGTAACCAGGACATTTCTATAATATGCCTTTTATGAGTAAAAGTGTGACCAGTGGGTGTAAGAACCTTATCATCACGTGAGCTGCCTGTGCCCTCTCTGGAGCCTCCATCTCTGGGCTGCATCTGGAACACGGTGTGGAAGAGCTTCTCTGATGTCTGCGTGAGGAAGCCGATTTCTGTGTTTGGATGAAGGCTGTACAAGTACGGTGACTCAGCCGGAAGAGCATCATCTATGTACTGAAAGATCCAGGGAGAAACCAGTGAGGGTAATGAGTCTTAGGGCCATAATAATGCAGGTGAATGGGATATCTTCTAGTAAAACCTCTGTGGTGCTGTTTTGAATCAGCTCGTATCCTCTATACTGAATCTCATTAGACTCACAGGGTATCAGTACAAAACTACATATAAAACAAACTGCAGTGAAATTACTAGTCTGGGACACATTAAAACAGATGAGCTCTGGCTTCATGGATTCCACTGGGCCTCTATTCTAGGATGTTGCCCAATGTTGTCAGTTAGGAGGAACCATAATGCTGGAGGTTTAAAAGCCATGCAGATAGCTGAGAGACAGAGAGAGACAGGGAGAAAGACTGTTCTCTCTTTGCCTATGGACTGCTGCAGGCATTTTGACTACTCACATATTTACACACAAACAACCACAACAATAATGCCAAAATTGAAATGATGAAATATAGAATGTAGTTTTCTGATGTAAAATTAAGCTACTTTACTAGTACTGTTTTAATCTGTACTGTTGATACATGCAAAATGTGAAGAAGACATTTATGATTAGGGTTGTAAGTAAACTCTGTGGGACACTGACCCTTCAGGAGCGGAGTTGAATAGCCTGTTGTATATTTTCTATTCTTTTCTGTATTTGTATTTTTGTGTTTTCATTCTTTATGGTTGCTCCAAGGGTCAATGTTTTGTTTCCTCTCATACCACTTAGAAGAGAAATGACAATAAACCTACTTTGGCTTTGTCGTTATTAATGTCATCATTTCAGTTATGAAACATTTTATGTTTGACATAGTAAAAAGAGGTTTATGTTCACAATCCCACAATTCAATGGATTTATCTTGTTGTTATAAAACTAGACTAGACTAGGCTAGTTACCTGATGATATCCATTGTCATCCATGTTTCAAGGCAGGGGGAAGCCAGGGGCCATGTACAACTCTCCATCCATCATCTCCGGCTTGATGAACTCTTCCAAAAATGTACAACAAAGCGTGCGGTCCCAGTCATCTGTGATGTGACCCCCTTACATGATCTCCCCAAAGAGATGGCGTAAATCATCATAGGACACCTAAAACACCAGCAAAAATTTGTAGTTGACATGAAATACATTTGGGAATTTGACAAGTCCTGCTGTATGACATGATTTACTCCATCTAAAACTATTTTAAACAGCATCTCACTAATTCTTTTATAATTATTATGTGGGTAGTTTTATAACCTTATATTGAGAGACTACATGGAATATTTATACTTAATTTAAGTTCATTTAAGTTCATTTAAAATGAACTAGTGAAGGTGACTAGTCACAGCTATTATATATATATATATATATATATATATATATATATATATATACTCATATACGATACAGTATACTGTATATTATATAAGGAATATGGAAGTAAAATCATGACTAAAGTCTTTAAACATGTTAAATTACACTAACCAAAATAATAAAAACAAACTTAATGCTTGTATATTTTAAGCATATTTAATTTGGTAACATTACACACATAATTACATCAACACTGGTAGGTGAATTTTTACTATTGCATTTTTAATGATGGATTTATTTCTCATTATGTTAAATATTCTCCGCTTAAAAATGTTTTTTTGCAAAGACTTTAGTCATTATTATACTTCCATAAAGGAACATGAAATGTATTGTCTGAAATGTTGTACTAAAGGAATGTTATTCTGGAGCCTTCCATTCCACAAGAATTGAAATGACAGATGACTGTGAGCTGAACGTCATGTATTCCAACACCTCAGGATGACTGGTTATAGCTGACTCTGTGCCTCCTCTAATACTAGTTACTGTGGCTGCTCTGTTCCTTACAGCTCCTCTGAGGCCCCGTGGCTCTGAGTAATGTGATTAAGCTAATGTGGGCATGTGACGGGTGGCTACAGTGGAGCCAGATGAAGTCATTCCCAGATGAGAGGAGGTAAATGCGAGCACTGTGACCTACAGAGATGGAGTGTGGGCACACCGATTGGAGAGCTCAACATTTCGCGGAAAGCCTAAAATGTGTTAAATGTGTAGGAAAGAACTGCACCCTCATTACATATTCTTCCGTGTCCCTGTTTGTCTGTGTGCTGTAATTGCTGACATACAAGCTGCCATAAATTTTGCCTGTTGTTGAAATGTGAGCTCAGTATTCTTCAAGCTCTTTCTAAATGAACGACAGAGCTTATTTTTCATGTCCGAATACATTTTTGGAATAACTCCGAAGCTTCAGAACGACATGCGTATAATTACAGTGCTTGCAAGGCAGCACTTGATATTCCTTGTACTTATTTTATTACAGTGGTTAAATGGAATGCTGTCTCAATATTCCACAAACATTAAACATTATGTACTAAAGTTCTGCAGTCAATTCAGCCAATACTGCTTAACACAGACTACATTCAGACTTTGTTTTGCAGATAATTTTAGCCTTAGGTGTGCATTCATTCATTTATACTTTTTAAGCTATTTAAATCTGAACTGTGTATTGTTTTTTTTTTCTGATATTACAATACTTGCTCCTATTCCAGCTTAATATGTGTGCTATATTATTATGTAAGTTTACAATATAATATGTAACATAATTATTTTAAAGCTATCGGTTGGCTGATTTACCTGAAAAATGTAAGTGCTGTGATTCTTTGGCTCTTTCAAAATGTTGCTCAGCCTAACACACTGGCTCAACCAATGGTGTGAGTCTGTTTTTGATCTGTAGAATTTAATTTATGCAGAACCAAAGCTTATCAAAACTTACCTACCACTATTCTTTTGCTGCCTTTCTAAACACTAGGATTTCTTTCAGGAAATGCAAATCTAGTCAGAGTATGTGTTTCTTTTGTATTGGGTTTTTGCCATAAAAGCAAACACAAATGCTTAATGGCTTTGTGTAATGAAGGGCATAAATATTATATTCTGAGCAGGTTGATATGTAGGTGGGAGAGAGTAATTACATACGCTCCAGACCCAGAATCGCTCTCTTTGAACAGAGCATATGTCATCACGCCTTTTACTCTCTCTCAGATAAATATATAAATAAATCAATTTAAAGAAATATTCAGGGTTCAATAAGTTTAGCTCAATCGACTAATATTTATGACTTGTCCCTCCTTTTCTATAAAAAAGCAAAAATCTGGGTCACAGCAAGGCACTTACAATGGAAGTGAACGGGGACAATCTGTAAATGTTAAAAAACTTACCGTTTCAAATGTGTATAGCCATAGCGTAACCAATTTGTGTGTTAACATGATTTTAGTGTGATGAAATCACTTGCTAACCTCTTCTTTGTAAAGTTATAACCAATTTTACAACTTAGTTGCCATGATGACATAACCCTATAAACTCTAAAACCCAAAAATGACAGTAAAAACAACAATTTAAACAACTTTACAGCTCAAATAATACATGGGTTTTAACACAAGAATGAATGTTGTTTTATAAAATTGTAAGACTTCACATTTAACCATTAAACCATTCAATTCCATTGTAAGTGCCTCACTTTAACCTCGATTTCCCTTTTTTTTTTTTTTTTTTTTTTTTAAGAAAATTAGGGACAAGTAAATTTCCATTTTTTGTGGTAATCAACATTATGCTACAAATGCTGTCAATTGAGCTCAACTTGTATTAAACCTGGAATATTTTTTAAAGACCTCATGAAATCCTCTAATGAGCCATTTTTTTTTTTTTTTTTTTTTGTGTTGACATATTTCCCATTAAAACATAGCATATAGATGGCTTCCAAGCTAATAGAATTAGACTAAAAGCCACAAAACTCCAATTTTGATTTCATGGGGCCCCTCCAATAAACATACATACAGGAAATATACATTAAACATATACAGGAAATTATCTCTCTCTCTCTTTCTGTCAGGCCCCACTCACCTTGCTGTTGGCCTCCAGATAGTTGTAGAGCAAACTGACTGAGATAGTCAGGTCTGCATTGTTGAACGGGTAACTCTTGTTCCAGCCCTGAGGGCCGAACTTCCTCCTTTCCGCCACCACCACGTGGAAGTAGCACAGGGCAAAAAGAATGCTTTTACACTCATTCTCTCAGGCACACATCTCCAGGGTTTCCTGTCAATTAAGACACATTCATATCATGCTTTAAATTCTGGCAAAAAGTTCCTACTTTAGAACAAAGAGACAATGTTGAAAGCAAAAACCTTTGCGATTTTCTGTTGTCATTCTCTTTCATTGTTAGAATTCCCAGCGGACATTCGACATTAGGACAGACAAAAGGATGACTAGATTCCAATATATTTAGGAGCTGAGATTCCTTTTTAATTGTCACTGCTTGTCAGGTCTTTCATCCCCGGGCTCATTATTTCAAATGACATAAATGAGTGTGGGGGGTTGGGTTGGTTGCGAGCCAAATGGCATCTCGACCTCATGGGATTCATATATTTGTACAAGCAATCCAATAACGTTGTTGAACAAATATCCTCTGCTTATGAATATGTCACAAGCAATAGGAGTCCTTATAGGTTATTCTGTTGGACCTTGTGCAGCTGACTTAAAAAGCGGAGGTGGTGTTAAAGCGCTGATCCAGACACAAGTGAATTAATATTCTGCCCATGACAGCAGTGGACTCAACACAGCAAAGAGCACAGCATACATCCACTAGCCCACCATAGCTGACGACTCACAAACCTAATGCTGACGCAAATGCTCATGCTAATTCTATGTAAATATCGAAATCCTTATGATTCTGTAATTAAAGCCGTGGCATCATTGTGTGTGTGTTTGGTATGACAGTTTATGATTAATGTATTGCCATAGTGATGTTTTACTGTTAGTCACAATCAAACTAATCATTAAAAGTTACAAATCATTTAGGTTAGCCCTTGATTTGATGACGCCAACAGGAAGGAATTGACTTGGCTCTTTGCTAGGACAGCTGAAAAGGTCATTATGAAAGCAGCTGTCATTTTCTGGATTACTGTTGCTTACTAGAGTTTGAGAGCTGTTTAGACCTTTTTTTCTGCTATTGATTTACTTTCAAGGTGTGTACATGACTAGAATGTGAGTCATTCAGCCAAGGAAACCTCCTAGAAAGCTACAGTGCCATTATGTTGCTACAGCACTTATCTGGGAGATAGTCATCAGCACCCTGAGCACTAAATTGGCCAAGAGCGAGCTCGACAGTCACACAAAGATCGAGGTTTGGTGATAAGACATGCAGAATTTTAATTGCCATTTGCAATACAGAAGCACCACAGCAGTCTCAGTCACTGAGATTCTCTCATAATAAGCAAAATGAGCCACACTGATGGGAATAATTTTATTAGCCAGCTCAGAGTTTGAAGTAAAACAGCACAATTTGGGGCTTTACGGAACCTCACAGGAAACATGACATAGTAGAGAGCATGATCAAAGGCAGAATCCCAATTCTTAAACTATGCAAACTAAAAACTTTAATATGCCAGATCAGGATTACTACGTCACACAGTTTGAAAATAGTAGGTGCTCTGACAGCATGCTATTTTGATGTCTGACACTGTGTTCCAATCGGCATAAATGATGGCAGGGCACTTCAAAGAGAGACTAATCATGGTAGCCTAGTTGTAGGGTTTTCAAAATGGAATTTAAAACAAAATAACATAAAAAGTGAATAATGAATGTCTGTTATTTTTTAGCCCCACACCTTTCAGCCCTCTATAGCTCTCACAGTGGAAGGTAATATCTTAGAAGGGAATAGGGCATAGGGATGATCACTTCTGAATGGAATGCAACAAAAATCCATGCTTTTTGAGCTAATATTGCACTCAGCTCTTTAGGCTACAGTGGGAGGGTTTACAATGGCAAAAGTATCGACTATAGGACATAAGGGTTTGTTGTATCAAGACAAGAGAAACAGATCAATATTTAAGTCCTTTTTTTACTATCAATCTACACTTTCACTTTCAAATTCTTCTTCTTTTGTTTTTGGAGATTCACATTTTTCACACATATCGCCACCACTAACCAGCATAAACCAGCTTGGACCAACATGGAAAATTAATGCTGAGCTGAAGTGGCCTGGATTAGTTGCCTTGCTCAAGGTCAGGACAATGACAGCTCAAGGCTCATTCCTTGCAGGGATTGAACCAAAAACCCTCCACTTTCTGACCGTGAGGATACAGCCGATGGCTGCTTGTGCCTTTTACTTATATCTCATGATGACTAAAAAGTGTTATTATTGGTCAGCTGTGTGAACATGTGCAGGTTACTATACCTGATTAAAGTTGTCCAGGGCTTTGTGCAGGTTGGTGTGTATGCCCATAGGTGGCTCATTGGTGATTTTGATGGAGTTTTCCAGGATGCCCTGTGGAATGATGTCGGGTGAGGATGAGGGTTCGGCACTGATGAAAAGTTCTTGTGGCTGCCCTCCCTATGCTGTTCAAGTTTCTTCTCCAGAGTCCCCAGCCATTTAGCTACGAAGTTTATATTATAGTTTATATATAAAAAATAAAAAAAATAGACAACACAAATGAAACAATGCGACTGAGAATCACCCTACAAAAATGAAAATGACTGATTATGCAGTACCAGATACAATTAACTTCCTAATGCTATAATCTACTGAATATAACATTATGCTGAGTGAACTGTCACAGTGTTCAAATCACTATGACAGTGATATTGATTTTGAGAAATTATATCAGAATAGGGGCAGTGGTGGCTTGGGGTTAAGGCTCTGGGTTACTGACCAAATGGTCGGGGGTTCAAGCCCCAACACCGCCATGCTGCCACCGTTGGGCCCTTGAGCAAGGCCCTTGACCCCATCTGCTCCAGGGGTGCTGTATCATGGCTGACCCTGCGCTCTGACCCCAGCTTAGCTGGGATATGTGAAAAAAAGAATTTCACTGTATATGTGCAAATGTATAATGTGTGATAAAAAAATAATAATAATTGGTTTCTAACAGTGGCAAATTCTCAGGGTCAGCAAAGCCTTCTCTGCTGGCCTAACATGCCAAATAAATAAATATTTGTCATCCTTTCATTCTCAATCACTTTTTTTTTGCCTATGTATTTTTAATCACTTTCCACTCTTCATTAAACATTCAGTGTCGGTTCAAGTTTTGAAAAGAAGTGCTGCATTCCATTCAAATTGGAAAGTCAGATTTACAAGAACTTCCTACTAAGAAAAGTGCAATGGAATGAATCTTTAAGTCAGAATTACAACTTGTAGGCTCATGCAGAAATTCACAACTCAACTCAGGGGCATGATGTCACACAAACATGTCGACACTCAGGGAGATACAGTACAAAGTAAGTGATAAACATTCACTTTATTAAGTAATATCGATAAATTAGTTCGTTTCCACATTACATGATATTAAAGCTTGTTTAACAAACGCTTGCAGAAACAGGTGTATAAACATTATAATCTCTTTTGATAATCGTACACCTGAAGCACAAATGCTAGCGCTGCAGCATTGTTTATCAGTTGGGTTGCTAGGAGACATCTCTAATGAGAGTCAAACCCCTGCTAAACTAACGGAAGCATTGCAGTTCCGAATATCAGGAAATGGAATGCATTTATGGTCGGCGATATCAAGTAGGAATATCCCACATCCAACTTAAATGGAACGCAGCATAACCGTGTACCCTGACAAAACAAAATTTATTGCAAGCAACATTTAAATCGCAAATATTATTAGATCGATTTTCCAGGTATTACAGACCTCCTTGGTAGATTCATATGAAAAATTATGATTTTTTAATGTCTGTTTGGGAGACGTTCATTTCACAAAACAGTCATGCTGCAGTTAAAATGAGGCTTGCTTGAGCATTAAGTATCGTTTCAAGTTCTGGCTTTCATGCGTGGACGTGTTTTTATAATGTCAATTGGTATTATTAGTTAGCTGTGACATAATGTATGATGCCCAAAGGCATAGGGTGTCTTATTCATTGTGAAACTGTGTTTTCTTAATGGCATGAATCACACTGAAGGCCTAGACTTTTAATGCACGGCCCACAACTGGTTTCTAATGACTTAAAAGTTACATGGATGAGCTTAAAGTGTGGAGAAAACAAAGAGGCATTTTAACTTCTTGACAAATAAAGCCATTCAATCTCAAAGCAGCAGAGAGACATGTTGTTCCCTATCTGTCACTCACTCGATGTTGTGTCGATGTAGTGACACTAAGGGTCACTCTTGGGAGCCCCAAACACCTCTGCTGGTATGCAACCACTCATTCAGATTTTCTCTTCGGAGCCAAGAGGTTCTATTCATTGAAGCTGAATTCATCCGCGAAGTTCATTCACCTCATCTACTGGATTCTACGGTGCATCTCTTTGCACCCATGGAGTGCAGAGAACACCCCTGGGCGCTTGGGCAGAAACAACTAAAAGAGTATATTCTAATAAGAGTATATTTTCTTTCTAAAAGAGCGGCACACATGGAATGTCTTTTTAAAGATGCCTTTCCGTTTGTGTGTTATTCCTGGTTGTGGTCAATATCTCACCGCTTCTGACGGCCACGATCGCTGTCTTATGTGTCTGGGCACTGCCCACGTGGAGACATCGTTCGTGGATGAGTCATGTCCTCATTGCGAGAACATGACCATGGCAACGTTGCGGTCGCGGCTTGCTTTCGTAAGAAATGGGACATCAATGGGACCACCTCCCCCGGGTATCCTCCCATTCCCCAGCATGCTCGCTTACCCTGATCAGGCTCTTGCACGAGACCGCCGGCTCGTCTCAGCGCGAGTTTGACTTCTTGTTTGGAGCTCCGGAAGATGATAAGTTATCGAGCGCAGCATCGGAGAGCGGGCTCATCCAGTCTGACGCAGAGGCTTCGGCTGGGCTCCCTCCTTCCTCCTGGGTCGCCCAGTCTCACACCGATGAGGAAATGACAGACATGCTTTCCCGGGCGGCCACGAGCGTCGGGCTAGAGTGGAACCCTCCACTCTCCCCTGAACCCTCGCAGCTCGGCGATCAGTTCCTGGGAATGGGGCACCGCCCATGGCAACGCCCCACCCCCGTTCCTTTCTTCTGGAAGTGCATGAGGAGCTGGGAGGCACCTTTTACTGCCCGGTCCTGGTGTTTCAGCTCCCCCGCTCTCACTACTCTCGATGGTGGAGCAGCCGGGGGTATTCGGTGATCCCCCAGGTGGATAAGGCGCTCGCGGTGCACTTGTGTCCACAGAGCGCTGCCACCTGGCCTCTCGGGTAGGCAATGTCCACCCTGGTGGTCCAGGAGCGCCACCTTTGGCTCAACTTGGTTGAGATGGGAGAGGCGGACAAGGCACGGTTCCTTGATGCCCCCATTTCCCAGGTTGGCCTGTTTGGCGACGCCGTCAAGGACTTTGCCCAGCAGTTCTCGGCGGTGAAGAAGCAGACAGAGGTCTTACAACATTTCCTGCCCCAGCGCGGCTTAAGACACCGCACCCTGTATGCTCGTCGTCAAGGGCGTCCTCCTGCAGAAACAACACTGGCTCCGCCGCAGCCTGCCCCCGTGGCCCGGCTCTGGCGTGGAGCCTTCCGCAGGAAGCAGACGCCACCCGTCTCGCCGGCCGCTAAGAACCTGAGGAAGGCTTAAGCGCCCCCGAGATGGGCGACCCAGTATCGAGGAGACCCACTTCTCTGGGGCTGGTCAACAGACCACTACATCCCCCGGTGGAGGGCCGGGAGGAGAATCTTTTGTCGCCGCATGCCCAGAAGGCTGCGGCACCCAAAAGCCTGACAAAAGAATGGTTCCCTCGTCTCCTGGGTCACATATCCGGTGTGTACGGCCATTGTCACAACCACCGTCCACCGTCCCATTTTGGCAGGTATGGCGCTCCAGCGTCGGACCCCCTGCCCCTGTGCGCCCAGCTGTGGCACAAACACGCCCACACAGGATTGGTTACAGTGGACTACGGGGATGAGATTCCTCCTCCCTCCTGCTCGGCCAACGGACAACACAGCACCGGTAGCATACATCAACCGCCAAGGCAGTCTACACTGCCATTGCATGTCTCAACTCGCCCGCCGTCTCCTCCTCTGGAGTCGGCAGTGCCTCAAGTCACTATGAGCCACTCACATCCCCGGGCGACCTTAACACCACAGCAGACATGCTGTCACGTCAGGTTACCCTCAGGGGAGAGTGGAGACTCCACCCTCAGATGGTCCATCTGATTTGGAGATGATTCGGTCGAGCACAGGTGGACCTGTTTGCTTCCTGGGAATCCTCCCACTGCCCGCTTTTGTACGCCCTGACCGAGGCACCCCTCAGTATAGATGCGCTGGCACACAGCTGGCCCCCTGGACTATGCAAATACGCTTTTCCCCCAGTGAGCCTACTTGCACAGACCCTGTGCAAGGTCAGGGAGGATGAGGAGCAGATCATCCTAGTAGCACCCTACTAGCCCACCTAGACATGGTTCTCGAATCTCACGCTCCTCGTGACAGCCCCCCCGGCAAATTCCCCTGAGGAAGGACCTTTTTCTCAGGGATGGGACACCATCTGACACCCGCGACCAGACCTCTGGAATCTCCACGTCTGGCCCCTGGACGGGACGTGGAAGACCTAAGAGCCCTACCAACCATGGTGGTAGACAGGATCACTCAGGCTAGGGCTTTCCTTCCTGAAGGAGAGGCTGGAGGGGCAGCTGTCCCCCTCCACCCTGAAGGTGTATGTAGCCACTATTTTGGCTCATCACGATGCAGTAGATGGTAAGTATTTGGGGAAGTATGACTTGATCATCAGGTTCCTGAGAGGCGCTAGGAGGTTGAATCCCTCCAGACTGCGCCTCGTCCCCTCATGGGACCTCTCTGTAGTCCTTCGGGGTCTACAGGGAGCTTCCTTTTGAGCCCTTGGAGTCAGCTGAGCTTAAGGCACTCTCTTTGAAGACTGCCCTCCTGACTGCGCTCACTTCCATCAAAAGGGTAGGGGACCTGAAGGCGTTCTCTGTCAGCAAATAGTGCCTGGAGTTTGGTCCGGGTTACTCTCATGTACTCTCACGTTGCGCCTGAGACCCCGACCGGGCTATGTGCCCAAGGTTCCCACGACTCCTTTTAGGGATCAGGGGGTGAACCCGCAAGCGCTGCCCCAGGAGGAGGCAGACCCAGCCTTGGCGTTGCTGTGTCCAGTGCGAGCTTTACGCATCTATTTGGATCGCATGCAGAGCCTTAGAAGCTCTGAGCAGCTCTTTGTTTGCTTTGGTGGACAGCGGAAAAGAAGCACTGTCTTCAAACAGAGGATCGCCCACTGGGTCATTGACACCATCACGATGGCATATCAGGCTCAGGACATGCCACCCCCTGCAGGGTTATGAGCCCACTTGACCAGGAGTGTGGCAGCCTCCTGGGCCCTGGCCAGTTGCGCCTTTTTGGCACACATCTGCAGAGCAGCAGGCTGGGCAACACCCAACACCTTTGCGAGGTTCTACAATCTCCGGGTTGAGCCGGTCTCGTCCCGTGTATTGGCAGGCACGAGCAGGTAAGTTCCGGGACAACTGGCCAGGTGTACTGCTTGCGCATAGCGCCTTTCCCCTCCCTTGAGGTGAAGACGTGTGCTCTTGACTCCCAGTCGTGTTCACAGACTGTGATCCCTGAATGACTTTCCTCCTTAGCCCTCTGGCAGTTGAATTTCTGGAGAAACTCGCTGACCAGCCAAGTACGTGCGCTAATTAGCCCCTGTACTGAGGTAGGTGCTCCACATGTGCTGGTTCCCCGAAGGTGACCCCATGTTATATCTTCCGCAAAATTGTTTCCCTGACGGCAAACTGTGTCTTCCTTGGGCAGAGGCCCCTCTGCCCCCTGTCGCCATGCTCTGTAGAAACTCCTCCCCCTTCGCGTAGGACCTACCATGGGACCTCTCTACATGACATACTTCTGACAAGATTCGGTAAGACCGTGTGACGTATTCCACTCAAAATACCCCTCTTTTTGGGCAGGGTGTGGTCTCCGCAGTGTCTTCCCCTTGGGAGGGACACCCCACGATGCAGACACTTATGGCTCCCAGTCAGTTAACAAATTCCACTCTTTTTGGGGAGAAAAGAGATGGAAAAGAGGCCTCGGCTGGACTAGCCTGTCCCTGTAGTTGGGCAGTCGTCTTGTTCCTGATGGACCGTTTGACGCCCATAAGAGCGTTGGGGGAGGTAACGTGAAGGCCTGGTGCACTGGCTATGAGGCACACAGCAGTCTGCCTGTCACACACCACCAGTTCACGTAACACAGTTCAGCTAGTTGTGGCGTTTTGTATAGGGACCCCTAGTGTCACTACATCGACACAATGTCGAGTGAGTGACAGATAGGGAATGTCCTGGTTACTTTTGTAACCTCCGTTCTCTGATGGAGGGAACGAGACGTTGTGTCCCTCTTGCCACAATGCTGAATTACCCGCTGAAATGGCCGGGACCTGGTCTCGGCTCCTCAGCACAAAACCTGAATGAGTGGTTGCATACCAGGTCCTTTTATGGATGTCCGGGGGAGTGGCATGCAAATTCCACTCGCCAATTCTCGTTGGCCATTTTTCAAAAAAGCAGAGGTGTTTGGGGCTCCCAAGAGTGACCTCTAGTGTTACTACATTGACACAAAGTCTTGTTCCCTCCATCAGGGAACGGAGGTTACAAAAGTAACCAGAACGTTTTCTTTAAAAGGAAACAACAGCTAAATGCAAAGTGCTTCAGAGCTATCTATAAAGGGATAGTTCACTCAAAATCATTTACTCACCTTAATGCCATCCCAGATGTGTATGACTTTCTTTGTTCTGCAGAACAAAAATTATGATATTTAGAAGAACATCTCAGCTCTGTAGATCCATACAATGCAAGTGAATGGTGATCAAAAATTTGAAGCTCCAAAAAGCACATAAAGGCAGCATAGAAGTAATCCAGAAGACTGTAGTGTTTTAATCAGTGTCTTCTGATGCGATCCAATCGGTTTTGGGAGAGAACAGACCAAAATGTAACTCCTTTTTTCGGTAACACTTTACAAATAAGGTTCTATTCGTTAATATTAGATAATGCATTTGGTGTCATGAAAAATCAATTAAAAATACATTTACAGCATTGATTATTCTTTCTTAAAGTTAGTTAATAAAAATACAATTGTTCATTGTTAGTTCATGTTATTTCAAAGTGCACTGACAAATGTTAACACACAAGTTTTGATTTAAAAAATGTATTAGTACATTTTGAAATTAACATTAACCAAGATTAATAAATGCTGCAAAAGTAGTGTTCATTCTTAGTTAATATTAACTAATGTTAACTAATGTTGACAAAGAAAACCTTATTGTAAAATGTTACCCCTTTTTTACTGTACATCTTGCCATTGCATTCTCTAAGCATGATCACAATTTCAAGCTCGATTACACTTTCTAGTGCTTGAGCAGAGTGCTATGGCGCTAAAAAAGTGTAATCGAGCTTGAAATCATGATCACCAAGCAGACTGCTGATGTCAAGGTCTAAAGTGACAAAGGAGTAAGATTTTGGTCTGCTATGACCTTAAACTGACTGGATCGCCTCAGAAGACATGGATTAAACCAATGGAGTCTTATATGCTTCTTTATGTGCTTTTTGGAGCTTCAAAGTTCTGGCCACCATTCACTTGCATTGAATGGACCTACAGAGCTGAGATATTCTTCTAAAAATCTTAATTTGTGTTCTGCAGAAGAAAGAAAGTAATTTTTGAGATGGTAAAGGGTGAGGATATGATGAGAGAATTTTCATTTGTGAACTATTTCTTTAAAAGCTGCTAATGCTGTGCACTTGTTATTGTTCCAGGGGAAAATTTTGTCATTGGCTATATTTAAAACCTAAAAAAAAGCTATGAGTCAGCTGCAGGTATTCACAGTCATGCTGTTATTCAGAAAACCAGCATGATTGCAATTGTGATTTTGCTTTTATTTCAGAGTTAAAAGCAACAAGTAAATAATATTGACTAACTTACGTTTCTGACAAAAACTGAAAGCTGTGCTTTACTTCTCCGCCAGCAAAAATAATTCCAAAAGAAGGCAAAGCATTAATGACAACTCACTTTCTAAACTGCTCTCACACTCTGGTTACAAACAAGTGTTTCATTCGTGAACAAACCAGTGTTTGTGAATTAATCTTTTAAGTGTTGTCCACTTCCATTGTTGTGGGGGTGAACATCTTGATGCCTATCAAAGAATTATTAGAGTCATTGGCTATGTTTACATGCACATCAATACTCTGATTATTCCAATAATCTGAGTATAAAGAATAATTAGATTAAGGTGTTCACATGATTTGACTAACCTCTTCAATCCAGTTTGCATGCTACTTGCCAATACTCTGATTATTCGCTGACAAATGTGATGTTTTAATGTTTTTTTATAAATAAATATTTATTACAAAAATCTTGTTGGAAATCTTGTATATTTAAATACAACTTGGGTTAAGGAAAAATTGTCAGTCAGTTTGTGAGTCTTTTTGAACAATTTATTAAAAGAACAGGTTCATAAGAGTCATTTTGTTTGTGAATCGGAATACATGCGCTGGATGTTGTTGTGTTCCGCCCATGAGGACGAACTAATTTAAAAGATGTACTTGCCATTATTTTGCATTACATGTCTCTTTATCTCACCAAAATTCAATTCAGATTGCAACCAGACATTCACAACTCTGCAAAATATGTTTTCTTTTGCCGTGGGGCTGTAGATTCTGCGGCGAGGGAGCACCACTGCTGAAAAATGGTGCAAGGAACTGCCGTTTCACGTGAAGCCGAGAAGTAAGTGCATCTTCTTCTGTTTCGCTATGTTTTCTAACCTGTGCATGTCTGGAACATGATCCATCTGCAGCACTGGCGCAGACATCCTTTGGTCAGAGTGGAAGAAATGCAATTAAAGCATTTACATGCCTATATAAAGCGATTAAAATAGGAGTACTTCACATATCTTACTGCGATTATCATTACTCTGATTATTAGCATAATCG
The DNA here is from genome assembly GCF_019703515.2 of Myxocyprinus asiaticus. NCBI lineage: Eukaryota > Metazoa > Chordata > Actinopteri > Cypriniformes > Catostomidae > Myxocyprinus > Myxocyprinus asiaticus. Next base: position 25,929,943 of record NC_059379.1, read on the forward strand.
CAATATCATAATCGCATATTCTGTTTACATGTGCAACAGTTTAATCGCAGTATTGCCTTAATCGCATTGTAATCGCATCATGAGGGTGCATGTAAAGGTAGCCAATGATTGTATGACTCACTCATAACATAAATTCTGTTGTCCCCACATACTGGCGTAAAGATGAAATCTACAGAAATGGGCACTAAATGAATAAAGTAAATGAACAAATCTTTTTGGTGAACAGATATAAAAACTTGAGTAACTAGTATGAATAAAAAATCCCTGCTACTATTTGGACATTGTGAAGGGAAACGAACAGTGATGTGTCCCAGTGCTCTTATACTGAATATTGCTGATTGGCCAATCAAGTTTGAGGACCGGAACTAACTGTTATATACAGAGTATATATATATATATATATATATATATATATATATATATATATATATATATATATATATATATATATACTCGGCGCTATAATATGTGTAAATCAGATGTTTATTGTAATTTTCATACTGCTATGTTTCTTGGAACTGCACTTAAGACTTTCACCCACTGTTGCACTTGTGTATATTGTTGAGTGACAATAAAGGGATTTGATTTGATTTGATTTGCTGCATTCAGCCTTTAAATTTATTTATCTGATGGCATTTAATTTACCATGTAATGCCCATGTAGCCATTACTAGCTTTTGGCTTTCACTCGAATCCACTTTTTTTGTCGAATTTGGCACTGAAACAGGATAACATGGCATATTACGGGTGGCAGTAGTTTTAAAAGGCTGAATGCAGCATATTCCTCCCTGAAAAGCTATTAAAGTTAAACACTATCCTGGCAGCCACTTTTCAAGTAATAGTCGTCCCTGAGTGAATTCACCTTGCTCTCTTCGTCTCTACCCATAGTATACCTAAAACAGTACATTTCTAAAGGGAGGTGGAGCTCTGGGTAGTTTAGAGATTCCCAGGACTGAGGATTTTCTGCTTTAGCCTTAGCAATTGATTGCCTCTCTACAGTGAATGGATTTCTGCATTTCTGCTGGCCGGGGCTTCTCTGTGCTTCAATATAATTAACCTTCACTGGAGGGGAACTTTTCATTGACCCAACGATCTCCCAGGCAAAGCCTGAATTAATAAGTGGGCTGAAAGAGACAGGCCATTGGCTGTGCTGAGGCAGGACTGCCTGGGTGAGACAGCCAGATGAAGCCTGGGGGAGTAGGGTATAAAGGCTTGCGAAGAGAATGGATCCATCTTTGTATATATATATATATATATATATATATATATATATATATATATATATACTTTATATATTTTTTGTTTTAGTCAAAATTTCAGTCTTTAATTTAATAAACATTTTGCCATTATCATTAATTTCAGTCCATTTTACTGGTTTATACTGACTGAAATGGCATTTATTTATGATAAATTATTAAATATTGATCTGTTTCTCACCCACACCTGTCATATCATGTCTGAACACATGGATTTCACCACTGGAGTCATATGGATTACTTTTATGCTCAATTTATGTGGATTTTGGAGTTTCAAAATTTTGGCACCCATTCACTTGCATTGTATGGACCTACAGATTCTTCTAAAAATCTTAATTTGTGTTCAGCAGAAGAAAGAAAGTCATACACATATGGGATACCAGAAGGGTGAGTAAATCAATAATAATAATAATAATAATAATAATAATAATAATAATATATATATATATATATATATATATATATATATATATATATATTTGGGGGTGAACTATCCCTTTAAGTAGACGAAAATAACATTTTAGTTGAAGGAATGTACAAAATGGTGAAAATGTTTGTTATATTTTGAAAATTGTATAAAAAGTATTAACATGCATCAAACATTAGAGATTTATTAACATATACCTGAGCTCCCAAAATATTACCATATAATGAGTATATTAATGTATAAGCTACTTTTAGAAGTCACTCTTCTAAATTCTTCATGTTTAGAGACTGTTTAGTATATTGTATTCTGCATATTGTATTTATGGCAACAGCACTTCCATTATGTGGTTTATCTCTCCAAGAAATATTGTTAGTGAGTTGATAGCATACTGTATTGCTTTGTTATTGTGTTCTTGTTATGTCAACAGTATGTAATTATTTTTTATTATTATTTATTATTATTGATAATAACTTTTGCTAAGTAACCATTTGTTAAAGGTTTAGTTCATCCCAAAATGAAAATTCAGTCATTGTTTACACACCCCTGTGTCATTATAACCCCATATGACTTTCTTTTTTCTTAACACAAAGGGAGAAACTGTGAAAACATTTTGTGCTCAGTGATGTCATACACTGGCAGTTTATGGGACCACATCTTTAAGCTTCAAAAGTATGCAAAAGTATAATTTAGAAGACTAATAATTTATTATTAATTTAAAATTAAATTATAAATGAAGTCTTATAAATTATTGTTCTGAAAGCATAAGATGAGGTTTGGTGAGAAACAAACTGAAATTGAATATATTATTTAGTAAAACTGTTGATCGACCGCTGCTCTCCTATGCACATTCATGAGACTGCCCCAGAGCTGTATCCGTCATGAGATGGGGCATTCAAGCGAAAATAATTTGTTTATCTAAAAACAGGTCCGTCACAGAGATACTAACACAACACAGCTGCACACAAACCAGAGAACAGAACTTACTAAATATGTCTGATGAGATGAGTTTGTAGTCTGAGGGTACGTTTACACGACAACAATGTACTAAAATTGGAAAAGTTTTTCCTTTGCATTTTTGAAAAGTTTTGCGTACAGACAACAACATTGTCAAAACGATCCCCGTTCACACAGATCCGCGAAAACGACTAAAAATGCTGTATTATGCATGCCAGGCCAGTAGTTGGCGATGTCACTTTGTAAAGAAACACTATGCACCTGCACACATAAGCATTCTTCCACAGAGAGGTTAATACAAACCATGAAGATGGCGATCACTGGTTGTAGTAGTGATGCAGTAAATCTACACTTTGCTGGAGAAACGTCAATAAACTCAAAATCTTGAGCAGCACAAACACAGTCCTGTAGTTGTAATTTTTAATGTCTCATGGCACATGCCTATAGACTGAACACGTAATACGCATGTGCATGACGTCATCGTTTTCACAAATTCGCATTTTTGTATGTTTACACGGAGACGATGAAAGGCATCATTTTCAAAAACTTGCACTTTGAAAACCGTTTTCAAAAGTTTGCATTTTCAGGCCCCAAAACGCTGTTGTCGTGTAAATGAACAGCCAAAATGCATAAAAAGTTTTTCGTTTTTAGTTGAAAACGTTGTCGTGTAAACGGCCCCTGAGAAAAGATATATTTCTACTCCCAGCTTTATTTATTTTGAGTTCTCAATCAAACTGAGAGATAGACAGAGGAGGTTGAAGACAGCCACAGCCACACCGTGTCCTAACCTGATGGCAAATGACACATGATAAAAGGTATATTTTCTATGTTAATCTGAGTTTTTGTCCTAACCAGCTGTGACGAGCGACAGGACATTCCGTCGATCACTTGTTTTCTATTTTCGGCATCGCACCGGGTAACAACATCCGCTGTGAAGTGGCACCAGTCCAAAAACTTTCTCATAGCACTACATTAAAGCCAGCATCTCACTAGCCGGTTAAAATCTACTTGAGTTTGGCCAAGAATGTTACAGCTACTGAATGTTTTCACTGAGGTATCACTCTCTTCAGTCAGAGGTCCGTCACAAATGCTTACCAGTTCAGAATGGAGAAGAGATATTCCCACTCCCTGTCTATCTCTCTGTTTGATTGAGTATTCTGTTTCAAACAAATGAGGTTGGCCATATATATTCATCTATTCTCCGAATATAGACATATTTAGTAAGTTTGGTTCTCTGGTTTGTGTGCAGCTGTGTTGTGTTCTGTTGTTTCTATTGCTGTGGAGGACCTGTTTTTAGATAAACAAAACGGGTTGTCACTTAAATCCCCCATTTAGCCAGTGGGGGTTCCTTGAACTTGCTCTTGTACAGTCTCATGAACGCACAGAAGAGATCAACGGTTGGTCAACATTTTCACTAAAAAAAACATTAGATTTCGGTTTGTTTCTCACCAAACCTTATCATATGTTTTCATAACAATCAAGAGTATCATGGAATAATTGATCAGACTTCTGAATTATACTTTTGTGTCCTTTTGAAGCTTGAAGAGGTGGTCACCATAAATTGACATTGTATGACATCACTGAGCACAATTTATTTTTCACAATTATTCCCTTTGTGTTAAGAATGAGAAAGAAAGTCATATGGGGTTATAACAACACAGGGGTGAGTAAACAATGCCTGAATTTTCATTTTTGGGTGAACCATCTCGAACTAATTTTGCAGACAGAATGTTTATATGGATCCATTTTCTTGTGAGAGATGTCTACAAAATCAGAGCCACAAGTCCACAAATCTAGTTTGTAGCACTAGAAAAATTTGAATTCAAACCCTCCTGACATATCCACTATTTTCTTGACATATTGATCATTGCATTATTTTTAATCAAACCAGATCTGTATAGCCATTTTGTTCATTTCTACAGCTGTTGGAAGACATCCAAACTAATATGTGTAATGCGCAGCTGTGGCGGAGAAGACATTGCCTTAAGAATGACATTTGGATGAAATGGAACCGGTCTAATGGACTCATTAGTAGAGTGCGGCTCTTTCCTTGTGGTGGGCCAGTGGGCTGGTTGGGTGTGAGGGCATTTTTCTTTCTCTCTCTCCCAGCAGAGCACAACAGGTCATTAATCACCAGCGAGGAAGAGTTGTGAGGCAGACACTACCCAGCCATTTACTTTGCCAGCTAATTGCTAAATGGACAAGCAACATTCTTTATCTGACCACACTACACTCAAACTAAACTAGTTATACACATTTAGTAATGAGCACCTGAGGAACTGTTGCTCCTTTCACACCAACAGGGTGTGGTGTCCGATATGGAACTGATCCATACATTTTCATCTCAGAAAAGGCCACAGAAATTGGCTCCATACCATGCGTAAAACTGTTTGACTCTAGAGGCTGAGGGGTTACAATAAGTCCCTGCCAAGCAACATCAGTCTTACCAGTATCCAAACAAAAGTAGCTTGCACAAAACTAGGCCATTCCCATTATAATCACAGCCTGATCTCATGGAAATTTTGTGACTGTGGCGACATTTTTGTAAAATAATATTATGTGGTTCCTTACACATACCATAGCAGATCCAAGGTTAAATGTCATCTGTTTTAATGGTTTAAAGGTTAATGCACTTGCAAGGTTTAAATCAACAAAACCTACATCACTACCCTAAATCTTAAACCTACACCAAACGTAATGGTTACTTGTGTAACCTCCGTTCCCTGATGGAGGGAACGAGACGTTGTGTTGATGTAGTGACACTAGGGGTCACTCTTGGGAGCCCAAGACACCTCTGGTCTTTGATAAAAGGCCAATGAAAATTGGCGAGTGGTATTTGCATGCCACTCCCCCGGACATACAGGAATAAAAGGAGCTGGTATGCAACCACTCATTCAGGTTTTATGCTGAGGAGCCGAGACAAGGTCCGGCCATTTCAGCGGGTAGTTCAGCGTTGTGGCAGGAGGGACACAACGTCCCGATCCCTCCATCAAGGAACGGAGGTTACGCAAGTAACCAGAACATTCCCTATCTGTCACTCACTCGACATTGTGTCGATGTAGTGACACTAGGGGTCCCTATACGAAATGCCACAACTGGCTGAACTGAGAGTCTCAAGATAGATCCTACCCAACGGGGGAGGAGTAACTACAAACATGGAGACTGTGGCGGAGGGGCTCTGCCCAAGGAAGACGCAGTTTGCCAAGATGGAAACGAATTAGCGGAAGATATCTATATCGCATGTGGTTACCTTACAGGGAACCGCCACATGCAGAGCACCTACCCCATAACAGGGCTCTTAGTTAGCATGTGTACTAGGCCGGCAGCGAGTCTCTCTGAAAACTCGACTGCCACAGGGCTCGGAGGAAGTCAAACAGGGAACATAGTTTGTGAACACTACTAGGAATTAATGGAGCATGTCTTCAGCTCAGAAGAGGTGAAAGGCGCTATGTGCAAGCGAGACACCCGGCCGGCTATCCCAGGCTTATCCGATTGTATTGCGTGCCACTACCTGGGACGAAACCGGTTCCATCCGGAGGTTGTAGAACCTTGCAAAGGTGTTGGGTGTTGCCCAGCCCGCTGGCACCCCTGGCCAGGGCCCAGGAGGCTGCTAGACCTCTGGAAGAATGGGCTCGTAGCCCTACATGGGGTGGCATGTCCTGGGCGTGATATGCCATAGCTATGGTGTCAATGAGCCAGTGGGCGATCCTCTGCTTGGAGACAGTGCTTCCTTTCCGCTGTGCACCAAAGCAGACAAAGAGCTGCTCAGAGATTCTAAAGCTCTGAGTGTGATCCAAATAGATGCGTAAAGTGCGCACCGGACACAGCAACGATAGGGCTGGGTTTGCCTCCTCCTGGGGCATCGCTCGCAGGTTCACCACCTGGTCCCTAAAAGGGGTCGTGGGAACCTTGGGCACTTGGATCACGTGAGAGTAGCCCGGACCGAACTCCAGGCACGTTTCGCTGACAGAGAACGCTTGCAGGTCTCCTACCCTCTTGATGGAAGTGAGTGCAGTCAGGAGGGCAGTCTTCAAGGAGAGTGCCTTAAGCTCAGCTGACTGCAAAGTCTCAAAGGGGGCTCTCTGTAGACCATGAAAAACTACAGAGAGGTCCCATGAGGGAACGAGGTGCGGTCTGGAGGGATTCAGCCTCCTGGCGCCTCTCAGGAACCAGACGATCAGGTCGTGCTTCCCTAAGGACTTACCGTCAACTGCGTCGTGGTGTGCTGCTATGGCAGCAACGTACATGTTCAATGTGGAAGGGGACAGCCGTCCTTCCAACCTCTCCTGCAGGAAGGAAAGCACTGATCTGACTGTGCATCTCTGGGTATCTTCCTGTCGGGAAGAACACCAATTAGCGAACCGATGCCACTTAAAGGCATACAGGTGCCTCGTAGAGGGGGCCCTAGCCTGAGTGAACCTGTCTACCACCGCGGGTGGTAGACCGCTTATGTCTTCCACGTCCCATCCAGGGGCCAGACATGGAGATTCCAGAGGTCTGGTCGTGGGTGCCAGATGGTGCCCTGTCCCTGAGAAAGAAGGTCCTTCCTCAGGGGAATTCACCAGGGGGGGCGCTGTCGCGAGGAGCATGAGGTCTGAGAACCACGTCCGGGTTGGCCAGTAGGGTGCTACCAGGACGACCAGCTCATCGTCCTCCCTGACCTTGCACAGAGTCTGTTCAAGTAGGCTCACTGGGGAAATGCATATTTGCGCAGGCCAGGGGGCCAGCTGTGTGCCAGTGCGTCTATGCCAAGGGGGGCCTCGGTCAGGGTGTACCAGAGCAGGCAGTGGGAGGATTCTTGGGAGGCGAACAGGTCCACCTGTGCCTGTCTGAATCGACTCCAAATCAGCTGGACCACCTGAGGGTGGAGTCTCCACTCTCCCCTGAGGGTAACCTGCCGTGACAGCGCGTCCACTGTAGTGATGAGGTTGCCCGGGATGTGAGTGGCTCGCAGCGACTTGAAGTGCTGCTGGCTCCTGAGGAGGAGACAGCGGGCGAGTTGTGACATACAACGAGAGCGCAGACTGCCTTGGCCGTTGACATATGCTACCGTTGCTGCGTTGTCTGTCTGAACTAACACGTGCTTGCCCTGTATCAATGGTCGAAACCTCCACAGGGCGAGCAGAATTGCCAACAACTCGAGGCAGTTGATGTGCCAATGCAGTCGCAGGCCTGTCCACAAGCCGGTGGCTGCGTGCCCATTGCAAACAGCGCCCCAGCCCGTTTTGGAGGCATCTGTCATGACCACGACGTGCCAGGAGACCTGTTTTAGGGGAACACCTGCCCGTAGAAACGAGAGGTCAGTCCAAGGGCTGAAAAGATGGTGACAGACCGGCATGATGACCACACAATGTGTCCCGCGGACAGGGTGCAGGATCTTGAGCCGCACCGGGACAGGATATGCCAGATAGCCTCCGTTTGCTGCGTCGCCAAATAGACCAGCCTGGAAAATGGGGGCAGCAAGGAACCGTGTCTTGTCGGCCTCACCCATCTCGACCAGGTTGAGCCAAAGGTGGCGCTCCTGGACCACTAATGTGGACATCGTCCGCCCGAGAGACCGCGCCGTGACCTTTGTCGCCCGGAGGGCGAGGTCAATCGCCGAGCACAGTTCCTGCATCAGATCTGGGGCGGAACTACCCTCGTGCAGTTCTTTTAGCGCCTTGGCTTGGTGGACCTGCAGGAGAGCCATGGCATGCAGGGCAGAGGCGGCTTGTCCAGCAGCACTGTAGGCTTTAGCCATCAGGGACAACATGAACCTACAGGGCTTGGACAGGAGCTTTGGGCATCCGCGCCAAGTGGCGGCGCTCTGCGGGCATAGGTGCACCGCTAGCGCCTTATCCTCCGGGGGAATAGCCGTATAGCCCCTGGCCGCCCCGACATCGAGGGTAGTGAGGGCGGGGGAACTGAGGTATCGAGACCGGGCAGTAAAGGTGCCCCCCATGATTTCGTCAGCTTCTCGTGCACTTCCGGAAAGAAAGGCACTGGAGCGGGGCATAGCTGCTTTGAGCGGCGCCGCGAGCCCAGGAACCAATCATCAAGCCATGAGGGTTCAAGGGAGAACAGAGGGTTTCACTCTAGCCCGACACTCGCGGCCACCCGGGAAAGCATGTCCGTCATCTCCGCATCAGCCTGTGACTGGGCAATCGTCCCTGAAGGGTGAGCCAAGCTGAGGCTTCTGCGTCCGACTGGACAAGCCCGCTCTCCGATGCTGCGCTCGAGAGCTCATCAGCTTCGCGGGCTCCGAACAAGAGGTAGAACTCGCCGTGAGACGAGCCGTCGGACTCATCCGGAAGCCCGATGGGGGCAGATGAGCATGCTGTGGAATGGGAGGTCCGCGGGGGGATACCCGGCGGAGGCGATCCCATTGGGGTCCCCAAATCGCCCCCAGTGCTAGCCGTGCTGGCCTCAAACCCGTAGGTGGAAGGACCGAGGCGGGGAGCCGCTGGGGTGGCTTGCTTTCGTAAGAAAGCACGACCGCAACGTTGCCATGGTCATGTTCTCGCAGTGAGAACATGAACCATCCATGAACGCTGCCTCCGTGTGGGTCGCGCCCAGACACGAAAGACAGCGATCATGACCATCTGAAGTTGAGAGGTAACGATCGCAACCAGGAATAACACACAATCGGAAAGGAATCTTTAAAAAGACACGTTTTTAATAAGACGTTCCTTGTGTGCCGCTCTTATAGAGAAATATACTCTTTCAGAAAATATACTCTCTTTTTTCTGCCGAAGCGCCCAGAGGCGTTCTCTGCAGTGCACCAGTGCAGAGGAGGGAGAAACCGCTGAAATGCGCCGTCAGATCCAGCAGAGGTGAACGAACAGTAGGAATTCAGCTCAATGAGCATGACCGTTCGGCTCCGAAGAGAAAATCTGAATGAGTGGTTGCATACCAGCTCCTTTATACCTGTATGTCTGGGGGAGTGGCATGCAAATACCACTCTCCAATTTTCATTGGCCTTTTATCAAAGACCAGAGGTGTCTCGGGCTCCCAAGAGTGACCCCTGGTGTCACTACATCGACACATCGTCGAGTGAGTGACAGATAGGGAACCAATAGTATCATTTAAAGTAAATGTGAGATAAATAAACAAAAAACAGATTAGGTTTTTTTAAGGTTAATGCTCTATTGAGTTTTAAATAAACAAAATCAACCTTTCTACTCTACACCTTAAACCTAAATTGAACAGATTGTGTCGTAAATACAAAAAGTCATTTTGTGGTGCTTCTGTGACACTTTCGTCTAGCGTGTCAACGCTGCAGAACTCGAGCCTCCATACTTTGCGTCACAACTGCAGTGCTC